>NW_020943787.1:246046-368533 GCF_900497805.2 Vombatus ursinus | reverse complement strand
AAGGAAGGAAGAAAGAAAGAAGAAAGAAAGAAAGAAAGAAAGAAAGAAAGAAAGAAAGAAAGAAAGAAAGAAAGAAAGAAAGAAAGAAAGAAAGAAAAAAACTGAATACACAAATATGGATTTGGTCCTGAAAAATGCACTTCCCCACCTTTGCAAAGGACAAGGACAACACGTGTAGAACACTGCATAAAATGTCTGTTAGTTTTGCTTTACTGCTAATTTTTGTTCCCTTTTTAATTCTTTGTTATAAAGGATGGCTCTCAGAGGAACATATTGGAAAATGCAAGGGACATAAGAAGATGTTAATAAAAACTTTTAAATAGAATTAGGATTTGAACTTAAATCTCCCAAGCCAATCCTCATCCCACTATACCTTACAGCTTCTCCTCTTTGTCATATTATATCATGTCCTTTACATAAAATATTGCACCCCTTTCTCAAACAAAAACAATGCACCAAGGCATTATCCTCAAAAAAAAAAAAAGTAAAAACTATGGTGCAGCCAGGTGGCACAGTGGATAGAGCATTGGCCCTGGAGTCAGGAGGACCTGAGTTCAAATCCGGCCTCAGACACTTGACACTTATTAGCTGTGTGACCCTCGGCAAGTCACTTAACCCCATTACCTAGCCCCCCCCCCAAAAAAAAAATCAAAACTTGCTAACATGTCCAAGTCTTTACAGTGGCAGTAGAGAGCCACAGAGTAACCCAAAATCCTTTTTATATAACTATTTATTTAGTAAGCATATGGCATAGAACAAGAACTGTGCTAGTGATTTGTTCTCTTCCATTACTTTTAAAAGAAAAAAGAAGCCACAATTACTCATTTTCCTTTATTTTGCAACCTATTCAACAATAAACTTTAGATAAATTATGTGTAACTATTTTCATGGGAAATAGGCTATATAATTAAATTAAAATGTAAAGATAATTTTAAAACTTCACTTTACCCACGTTTCCACCTCTTTTTTTCTCTCAAATCTTTAACTAAAACTACTAATTTGAGCTTCACCTCTTCTCTCTTCACCTGTCAGAGTGAAAGATCCAAAAGACATAAAACATGAAAGACAAGAAAAGACTAAAGATGGAGAAAACCCACCATCTGTATAAATCAACCTTTGAATAAATGAGGGGACTGCCATTGACCCAATCCACATTACAAGTACTAGAGCCAGAACTGGAGCTAGATTGATATGAGACTATGCAATTTGAGATAAAAAGTCCATTTGCTCAGTTAAAAAGAATGCCATGTTGGTTTCAGTGGAATGCTGTTCTTACAATATCACTTTCTTAGGATTTAAAAGATCAAAAGATGAAACAGCTGTTCCACAGTCTTTCTGTAGTGAATTTGCAAGGAAGAACAAGTCCTCTGAACCCAGCAGAGACAAAGTAGGAGGTTTCATAAGACTGATGACCATACTATAAATTTTGAAGAGATAGTCCATATTTCAAGAAAATTAATAGGGCTTCATAAGAGGAATATCATTTATAAGTCTATGTGTCCTAATTTTTGGTTTAGAAAATAGTTACCATCTATGATGTACATTCACAACCATCATACCTTCACTCCAACTTGTTGTGTTTGGGTTTGCTTTGGTAGGTGATACAAGAATTTAAATAGGTTTTATGGCAGAGATGATGAGGTAATTAGGGGTAAGTATAAGGAGAGTTTGAAGGGTTGTTGTTATTCACTGACAGAAAAATAAAACTGAATATACACCTCATCTAAAACATTAGTACCCCCTACATACAACAAAACATCACAAAAGTTTGGATGTTAGGTGAATGAGGAATTTGAGGACACATTTGTTGTATGGGATTATTTGTCATAGCAAATTCATTGTGATAATCCAATAAAATACTTCCATAAAGCATGGGAATTTTTTTTTATACAAAACCCTTTCTTGTAATAGTCAACAGATTTTCACCTTTAGCTATTTCTACACCTATAGTTAAATTATATGATTAAGAAATTAGGAATAATTATAATATCTGGAACTGACCAAACACTTCATCTACCAAACCCTGGGCATTTGCACTGGCTATTCCTCATGCCTGGAATTCTCTCCCTCCTCATATGTACCTCCTGGCTTCCCTGGTTTCCTTCAAGTCCCAGTAAAATTCTGCCCTTCTGGCAAGAGGTCTTTCCCAATCTCCTCCTCTTTTTTAAAAACAAGTTTTTGTTGATTTCTTCTGTTTCTTATATTATCATAGATATCCCAATTATTTCTCCCCTTTCCCTATCCCAGAGAGCCATCTCATATAACAGTATTTTTAAAAGAGGAAAAAAAATTAGTACAATTGATCAATACATTAAAAAAGCCCAAAAACACATGGAATATGTTAACACATGTGGACCCCCACCTCCAGAAAGGGGTAAGGTAGGGGGTGTCTTCTCATCTCTCTTTATTCAAATCGTATTTGACCTTCATAATTTTGTTACATTCACTTTTGATTTTTTGGCATGTTATTTCCATTTACATTGTTGTAGTTACTGTATATATTGTTTTCTTGTCTCTGCTTACTTCACTCTACATCAGTTCATACAGACATATAGAGCTTTCATGCTTTCCTGGTTTTATCACATCATTTCTTTCAGCACAGTAATATTCCATTGCATTCATGTACCACAATTTATTTAGCTATTCACCAATCAATGGGCACCTACTTTGTTTCCAATTCTTTGCTATCATAAAAAGTGCTGTTACAACTATTTCGGAATAAATGGGGTCTTTCTTCTTACCAATGGCTTCCAGTAATGGGGTCTCAAGTTCAAAGGGTATTTTAGTCACATAATTCCAAAATGCTTCCCAAAATGGTTGTACCATTTCATAGCTCCACCATTGTGTTATTGTGCCTATCATTCCATATATATTCCAAAGTTGACTGCTGCCATTTTTTCAATCATCTTTGCCAATTTGCAAGATATGAGGTGAAATCTTTGGGTTGTTTTGATTTGTATTTCTCTTATTATTAGTGTTTTAAAGCATTTTTTCATGTGGTTATGAATACTTTGTAATTCTTCCCTTGAGAACTGTTTTTCCATAGCTTTTGACCATTTATCTATTAGGGAATGGCTATTAGACTTATATTTCTCTATCTTAGATATCAAACTCTTACCAGAGAAATTTGATATAAAGACTTTTCCCCCCATTCTACCACTTCCCATATCTTGAGGGCATTAATTGCGTATGTGCAGAAGCTTTTCAGTTTCATGTAAATCAAAGTTATCCATTTTATCTTTTGTAATTGCCTCTAACTTTTTTGTTGTTGTTGTTAAGAATGCATGTCCTACCCATGGCTGTGAGAGATCCACAACCTGCTTCTCTTCTAATTTTTTGTTATGATCTTTAAGGCTGTGTATCCATTTAGAATGCATTGTGGAATATGTTGTAAGGTGTTGATCTATCCCTAATGTGTGCTAGATTGCTTTGTATTTTTTCCCAGAAGTTTTTAATCAAATAAGGAGTTTTTTCCTAGGTAACTTGTTTTCCACTTTATCAAACACTAGGTTATTAAGTTTCACTGTTTCCGATTTTCCCTTGTCTAATCTATTTCATGTTTCTCTGTTTTCTAACCAGTACTGGATGGTTTTGATAACTGTTGCTTTATAATATAGTTTGAGTTATGGAAGTGCTCTTCCCTCTCTGTCCTTACTTTTTTTCATCACTTCCCTTGTTATTCTAGATCTTTTGTCTTTCCAAATTAATTTTGTTATTATTTTTATCAAATTCTATATAAAATATCCCCTTAGTAATCTGATTGGTAAGGCATTAAAAGAGAAAATTAACTTGGGTAGTCTTGCCATTTGTATTGTATTGGCAAGGCATTGCTAGGAGCATTGAATATTCCTCCAGCTATTTAAATTGTACCTTATTTCTTTAAGGAGGGAAGAAAGATAGAGAGAAAAGGAAGGAAGGAAAGGAAGGAGAAAGGAAAGAAAGAAGATTCATTCATTGAAGCTTCTTAAAAATGTCTAAAAGGGAGCATAAGTTCAGAGGGGGAAACAGATGAGCAGGAGAGCTTTGAAAGTAATAAGTTGGCAAAAAGTTATATATATATATATGTATATATGTATAATATATAATATTAATCTTAAAAGCAAGCAATGCATAAAAGAGATGCATTATCACATGCAATCTTTTCCTGTTCTACTTTGTATATAGAAATGTTCTCTTTGGGTTGATCCACTAAATTCAAAATGAATCTTCAAAAAAAATCTTGATGTTTGAGTGAAATGCAAGCTCTACGTCACCAATGTCACATGGTAGTCAAGAAAGCTAATTCAACCTTACAGCTGCATCAAGAGATGCCCAGCTTCTAAGAATAAGCAGGCAACTTATTCCTGTAGGACCTGATCATACTGGATCTAGATTATTGTGTTCCTTTCTGGACAATACATTTTAGGAAGGCCATTGATAAGCTGGAAAGCTTCCAGAAGATATCCACCAAAATAGTGAAGAATATTGAGCTCATGACATATATTAAAAATAAGTTTAAGGATCTAGGGACGGTTAGCCTGGGAAGAGAAGACATAGCAGGTATTTGACAACTGTCTTAAAGAATTCTAAGAGTCTGTCACATAGAAGATGGATTAGACTTGCTCTGCTTTGCCCAAAAGGTGTAACTACAAACAACAGATAGAAGTTACAAAATAGCTAATTTAGACTTGATTTGAGGATAAACTACCTATATCTAGAGCTGTCCCAAAGCAGAGTGGGCTGCCTTAGGAGTTGGTGCATTCATTCCCTTTAATTATAGCTTGAATCATCAGTTTTCAAGCAGGAGGTGATTACTTGCCAGGTGTATTGTAGAGGACTTTATTGTGGGCAAGAGGAGGTGACTGGTTAAACAATTTCTGAAGTCCTTTCCAACCCTTAAAATCTCTATGAATTCATTTCAAATGGCATTTACACGTGTTAGATCCTACTTCCAGGATATGGGTCAGCAACTATGCCTCCAACTATGATGAAAAGACATTGGACACACAGAAGTGTCAAGAATCCCAACTGATTACCCAGGACTTGATGGGCATGGGTCTTGTGTGACACTGTAATATGTATGCAGATGTGAAACACGTACATGGGCAAAGGATTCAGTTGTGAAACCATCACTTATGCTAGTGCCTTCCCTCGTTCACTATTTCCAATTTGTCCTGCATAGATTGTTTGTACATAGATGTTTGCACGTTGTCTCCTCCGTTAGACTGTGAGTTCTTTCAGAGCAGGGACTGGTTTTGTGGTTTCCTTTTTGTTTTCTTTTGTTTTACCTTTCTTTGTATCCCTAGCACTTAGGTGCCTGTCCCATGTTGTTGTTTAGTCATTTTTCAGTTGTGTTTAACTCTTTGTGACAGTATTTGGGGTTTTCTTGGCAAAGAAACTGAAGTGGTTTGCCGTTTCCTTCTCTAGTTCATTTTACAGATAAGGAAACTAAGGTAAACAGGGTTAAGCGACTTGGCCAGGGTCACACAGCTAGTAAGTGTCATGTATCTGAGACTGAATTTGAACTCAGGTCCTCCTGACTCCAAGGCCAGTGCTCTATCCCACTGTACCACTTAGCTGCCCCAGGGCCTGGCTTTTATTAAGGGCTTACTATGTGCCATGTACTGTGCTAATCACTGGGATACAAAGGAAGTCAAAAGCAGCCCATGCCCTCAAGGAGTTCATACTATTCGTGGACTTGCCTTGATGATTAACTAGTTTTAGTTTCAGAGGTTAAATGATAAAACACCCTTTTCCTTCTCAGTGGAGAGATACAGGACTACAGGAACATAATGTTCCATATGTGGTCATATTCAGTCCCGGGTTAGGCAGTTTAACTTAACTGTTTTTACTTGTTGCAGAGAGGGTTCTATTATGGGTCAAGGCATGGAATAATATGTGGAAATCACTTTGGTGGAGATAAAAGTCATCAATAAAACAACTCTTTTTTCTTTTCTTTTTCTTTTTTTTGGCTAGGCAATGGGGTTAAGTGACTTGCCCAGGGTCACGCAGCTAGTTAAGTGTTATGTGTCTGAGGCCGGATTTGAACTTGGGTTCTCCTGAATCCAGGGCCAGTGCTCTATCCACTGCACCACCTAGCTGCCCCCTGAATTGATTTTCTTTTTTTAAAAACAATTCTTTAAAAAAATTATTCCACATAATGTTTTCCTATAGTGCTTAGTATAAAACCTTTAAAACACCTTAAGGTGGGAAAAAGACCTGTGTCCTTTCCCAAAAGCCAAAAGAGTTGTGGGGATCCAAAGATTCCCTCAGAAAGAAGGTGGCAGCAGCTAGAAAACAGAAGGGAACACCAACTAGCCAAGGCATGCTGGTAAAATAAAAAAGAGAGCGGGATCATGGAGCACAGTGGGTCAGTGATGCCTCAAAGGCATTTTTGTCAGGTCAGTACCTATCAATAGTCTACACAATGCATCACATGCACACACACACTCATACACATATAGCATGGACACATATTTATTCATATTTACTAACAAATTGGATTTTTTAAAACAGGAAACCATACCTTTTCCCTTACAGCTTTTTCCTTGTTTTGCTAAAGACAACAAAGTCTCACCACCCCACTGTTTCCTACGCGCAATCCCAGAAAGAAAAATACTTGGCTGTAAGGGTTACATGACTTCTTTCTGATTAATTACCTGCACTTTTAGTTTTGCTGCATCCATCTTTTTCCCGAACTCCTTCTGCAATGACAGCTTGAAAGCGACATCCTTCACATCCTTGTCTTCCAGCTCCTGCAGCTGCTTCTGTGTTTCAGTTAATTCCACTCTGACCTGTTCTGCTTCTTGTGCCAGTTCTGTTACTCTCAGAGAATACTGTTTACTGGCAGCCTTGGCATCATTACCTTCATACAAAGAAATTTTAAATGATTCAAAAATCATGGGTGGAATTCATTTCAATGATAAGATACAGAAAAAAAATTAAACCTACAAATGAAATAGAGAAAAGTTGACAATGCTTACCAAAATAATCTACATGTTACTTGTAAAGCAGTGACTACTAAAACTTCCTTGCAATTTTATGCCAAAGGCTGAATTGCTCCTCCTCCCTCCTTTCTTTTTAAATCTTTATTACAAGGAATGGTTCTTTGTGTAGGGGAGGAGAAGAAATATATTTAGAAATGAATGGGATATAAAAAGAAGATATGAATACAAATAAGATTAATTTTATTTTTGAGAGACAATGTTATATAAAGACCCACGCATACAAGTAAAACCATCCTTGGAAAAAAATTCTTTCTCAGAAAACATTTAAAGAATTAAAAGAAAAAATAAAAATAAGAAAAAGAGTTAATAAGTTTAAAAAAATTTAAATTTGAAAAATCCAAAAATCCAAAATAAGCAGAGAAGAAAAATTAGAGGAGAAATAGAGGAAATAAAGACTACAGAAATGGTAAGCAAAACTAAGGGATCTTTTTTTTTAAATAGTATCAAAAAACTGATAAACATTAAGAAGTTAACCCCATGAGGGCTAGAGTGAGCCAGAAAGAGAAAAAAAGAGAGAGAGAGAGAGAGAGAGAGAGAGAGAGAGAGGGGGGGGGTAATTGTCAAATTCCTAAAATAAAAAAATAAAGAAGGTAAATTTACAATGATCAGAGAGGAAAAATATTAGAAACTACAATGCACAATTACATATCAGCTAACCTGAGAACTGAAAGGAAATGTATGAGTATTAACATAAACATAAAATATTCAAATTAACAAAATTATTCTAAACATAATCCTAAATAACCCAATCTCAAAAAGAAACCAAACAAGTCCTAAATGAACTACCAAATAAAAAAACTTAGTTCAAATAGATTTGCAAGGTAATTCTATCAAATGTTTAAAGAGGAGTCATCATATGTTTTACAAAATTATTCATAATAATTTTAAAAAATACACCCTACCAAACGCTTTTTTATGTGACAATTTAAGATACTAATTTACAAACCAAGGAGGGATAAAGTAGAGAAAGAAAAAATAGTTCAATCTCACCAATGAATAACTATGGAAATTCTTTAAAAATTCTATTAAGAAAATTACAGTAACAAATACCTTAAATTATTTAACCAAGACCAAGTTGGATGTATACCAGGAATGTTAGACTAATATTATATTAAGAAAATAATTAACATAATCAATCATATAAAGAATAAAAGCTACACGATTATATCAATAGTTGGAGAAAAATATAGTATTCATTTATGGTAAAAATTCTAAAAGTCATAGATCATAAAATAACTCTTTTTATTATGACTAAAGTATAAACTTAAAAAACCAAATATCTACATTATTTGCAAATGAGAAATACAAAAAGCTTTCCTAATACCTGAGTAAAACAAAAATATCTATTTTTGTCCCTAATATTTCACATATTTCCAAAAATACTAGCAATAGTTATAAAAGAAAGAAATTGAAGGTATAAACATCAGTATAGAATAAATAAATCATCTCTATTTTCATATGATATTATAGTTTATGTAAAAAAGAAAGCCAGGAAAGAAAGTAAGGGAGGAAATTAAGTTTCAGTAAAGTAGCATCAGATAAAGTCCATAAAAATCACAGCATTACTTTACTGTGCTAACACAAAGCAGGAGAAATGATAGTAATAGAAATTTCATTTAAAATAGTTATAAAGTGCACAAAATATCTGGGTGTTCTCTGAGGATAGGAAAGGGAATAATATATTAAGAAATGAGTGTAATATGATTTGAAAAAGAATATAAATACAACTAGAAAACTCTTTACAGAAATAAAGGAAAACAGATAAATGGAGGTAAAAATTCATTGTTCTTGATTGGACTGTGGTAACACATTTTTAAAAGGATATAGCCTAAATTAATTTACAGGTTTACAAAGCTACCAAGGGGTAACTTTATAAGATTAGACAAAGTGATAACAAAATTTGAAAGAAATAAAAGGTTAAGGTTATTAATATAAACAATGAAAAAAATAGGAACGATGCAGACTCAGCGCTTCCAGAATTCAAAATATAGGATAAAGAAATAATCATCAAAAGTATTCTGATTAAAAGACAGAAAAATCTATCAGTGGAACAGAATAAACGAGCAAGACTCAGAAACAATCAAAGTGCATAATAAATTCATGAGCATAAACTACTAGGAGAAGGAATGCCTATTCTAAAAGAACTGCAGGGACAACTGGACAGATGTTTGACAGAAATTACTTTTAGATCAGCATCTAATATCATATTCCACGTTAAATTCAAAATAGAAACAGGATCTAAATATAAAAGATCATGTCATCAAAAAAGAAAAGAAAGAATCAGAGAATGGAAGATGGTAGCACCTTTCAAAAATATGGGTGCGGAAAATTCTTAAACAAAGGATAGAAGTCATCATAAAAGATTAAAGATGCAATTTTAATTACAGAAAATTTTAAAAAGTCTCTTACACGAACAAAATCAATGAGACTAGAATAAGAGGAGAAATTGTGGAGGAGGGAAAAATGTTCCACAAATATGTGATAAAAGTTTGATATCCTAGAATCATTGAGAACCAATAAACATATATCAGACCAAGAGCCATTCTATAATACATGTGGTTAAAGGACATAAATAATTTTCAAAAGAAGAAAAGTAAAATTTAAAAAACTCTCTGAGAAAATGCTCCAAATCATCATAAGGGAAAAGCAAATAAAAACAGCTCTGAACTTTCTTCTCACATCCACCCCTCAAATTGGCAAAAATGATAAAAGACAGATATAGTAAATGTTGAAGGTGTTATGAAATGATAGGCTCATTCACTTTTTGAAACTATAAAATATTAGTCCAAATGGTTTGGAAAATAACTTGGAATTATGTGAAAAGTAGCTAAATGGTCCATTTCCTTTTGTCCCAACAATCCTGCTTCTAGGCATACACCTCAGAAAGGTCTAGGACAAAAGGAAAGCTTCCACATTTTCCAAGCTAGTCATAGAAGCATTTTTTTAAATGAAGTGGGATAACCATTGCCTGGAAAATGTCTTAATTTAAAGTACATGCCATCATTGGATATTATTATGTTATAAGAAACAACAACTATAAAGAATTCAAAGAAATAGACTTATCTGATATAACGCAGAGTGAAACAGCAGAACCAAGTGACTAAAATTAGGCAAATGAAAAGAACATAAAAAGGCAGATGAACTGTGATCAATTGTAAGGACCAGTCCCAGTCTCAGAGAGTAGAAAATAAGCTACATTTCCCTCCTTTCGGTAGAAAGTTGGGAGACTACAAGTGTGAAGTGTTGTATGTATATCCTGTTAGACATTGTCACCGAGTGAGTTATTTTCTTCGTTACAAAGGAGGATACATTACAGGGTGTGAGGAACATTGATTTTTTAAAATTCTATGTTCTACTGAGTTGGATCATAATGAGGCTGCAGTATGCATGGAAAAATCAAAAATACTATAATATTAACAACAAAAAAATTGTTGCATATGAGCTGGCTTACAAGAAACTATTACCTGTTTTAATTAATTCTTTAATGAGTTCTTCCATCATCTTGATATTGATTGTAAGTTCTCTCATTTTTTGCTTCACTTCCATGAGTCTCAGTTCTGAATTCTTTAGTTTTTGCAAGTTTAATACCTGACTTTCCTGGAGACATTCAACGTTTATACCTTAAACATGAAGGAAGCAAAATTCAAATCAAATGTTTATGAAGCACCTAGTAAATGCAAAGCAGAGCACTAAGTGCTGGAGTGGGCTACAAAAAAGATAAATGACATGATCTCTGCCTCCAAGGAGATTATAATCTAATAGGGAGATAAGAAACAACAACAAATATATATATATATATATGTATATATATATATATATATATACACATATGCATATGTGTGTATATTTTTACCTACATACAGAGAAAGAGACAGAGACAGAGACAGAGACAGAGAGAGTATGTGATTAGGGCAAAGGAGAGAGAAAAAGTACTTTAAGAAAATTTGAGGAGGAAGAGACTATTTTAGGCAGGAAAAAGTAGGGAGCTTTCATAGAGTAGGTATTTCAACAATCTGAGTTAAGAAAGGGATACATCCCAGGCACGAGCAATGGCTTGCTGCATGAACACAATGAGCCAGGAGACAACACTGACAAGATTACTAGGGGACAGCAATGATCTGGCTCGACTAGAACTTAAGAGTGCAATGACAAGCTAAGGAGTTATATTTTCTCCTATAAACAATGAGGAGCTACTAAAATTTCTTGAGCAGGGGAGTGATATCGTTAAAATGTCTCTATTAGTAACACTGTTTTAGGGCAGCTATGTGGCACAGTGGATAGAATGCCAGTTCTGGATTCAGGAAGACTCATACTGGATTTGAAGACAAATCCAGCCTCAAACATTTATTAGCTATGTGACCCCTGGGCAAGTTGCTTACCTCTGTCTGCCTCAGTTTCCTCATCTGTAAAATGAGCTAGAGAATGAAATGGCAAACTACTCCAGCATCGTTGCCAAGAAAACCCCAAATGGAGTTGCAAAGAGCTGGACTGAGACAAAGAGGGTTAAGTGACTTGCCCAGGTTCACACAGCTAGGAAGTGTCTGAGGCCAGATTTGAACTCAGGAAGATGAAGTATTCTAGCCTAGTACTCTATCCGCTGCACCACTTAGCTGCCCTGACCATTTATAGGGTATATCATAAAGGCAATTCCTTTCATTAGTGTATTAAACTATCACTGAGGTCCCTTCCAACTCTCAAAACTGTGTGATTCTTTCATTTATATTGCTCTGCTTCATGTACTCTATTATGTTCTAGCCACACTGACCTTACACGAGCTTCTCTCCTTTCTGTGTATCTGTACATGGACTGCTCCCCATGACCTGAATGCATTCTCTCCTCTCCTCCACCTCTCAGAATTCCTTTCCTCGTCTGAGGTTCTGTTTAGATGCCACATCTTAAATAAAGCCCTTCCTGATCCCCCCAGTTTTAAATGCCTCCATCTCTCTTGCTTCAATCATCCTTGAACAACACTTACTTGTGTAAAATTGTATCCCCCAGTACAGTGGTTTCCAAACTTTTTAGACTGTATACTCCATGGGTTAAAAATTTGAACCCCCCCCAAAATATGTATATTTATTTGCAAATTATACAATGTAATGATGTACCATTATATACATTAGAAAACACACAAAATAGAAATTTTAAAAGGATGAGTTAAAGATGGAATAAAATTTGATCCTAAATCTAGAATCAACAGGAGCCAATGAAATCTCCTAAGCAGGAATGTGACATCGGCACGTTCTCCCTGTGTATCTTGGTAGGTCTGTGGAGAACAGACGGTAGAGGGGAGAGGCAGGGAGAACCATGGGAGGTCACTGCAGTAGACCAGGAGAGAGATGATGAGGGACTGACCTAGGGTGGTGATTCTGTGAGTGGAAAAGAGGAGAATCCATGAAGGAGAGGCTGGAGAAAGAACCAGGACAAGCTTAGGCAACTGACAAGGTGTCTGGAAGAAGGCAGAGTGAGAAGGTGAGGAGAAGGCTGAGTTAGCAAACCTGTGTGACCAGATGGAGAGTGATGCCCCCAACAGAAGCAGCCAAGTTTGGAAGAGAAAATGTGTATGGGGAGAAAGATAATATAATCACAACCACCCACACCTGCTTATCCTGTAAGACTCATTCTTTTCCCACTAAAAAAAAGAGAGGTGGAAGGGAAGGGCTGCTCACTAGCCCCTGCTCTGGTATGCAGAGCCTGCCACGGAGGGATACCTGCTGCAAACACATGGTCACAGCAGGAAAGGACACCTCAGGGAACTTTTCTTGCCCCAAGTGCAAGGCATGAAGGCTGGCACGGGGAAGGAGGGGGCAGAGTGGATGGCATGTAACAGTACTCAAAGGGGGAAGGGGGAGAGGTGCCTTGAACACAAGCTCATGAACAGGTATGGGGGAAGAGGTTGAAATGTGACCCATCTTCTCTACTCTCTCATTGTTTATCACAAATCCTTCGGGAGGAGTGTGAAGCAAATGTCAACACCTCCCTTTCCTAAATATTCCATAGCTTCAACTTTGAGAAACCAAAGCCCTAGTAGAATATAAGGAACTGTTTTCTCTAGCACCTAGAAAATGCCTTACATATAGTAGATACTTAATAAATGTTTAATTCAATTCAGTTCAATTTGTCAGCAATGTCAAAAGTTGCAAAAAAGATCAAGGATGATGATGACTGAGAAAGGCCATTAGATTTAACATTTAAGAAATTACTGACTGTGGCAGGGCACGTGTGAGTGCAAAGAGGTTGAGTATAGGGTTAGATCAGGAAGCAACTAGTAGTTTAGCACTTGGCACAGTGCCTGGCACTAGTAGGTGCTTCATAAATGTTTGGTTGATTGATTAGTCCAATTGTATGAGAATACAGTATGCATGAGAGGAAACAATATGAAAAAAGTCTGGAAATGTAGGTCAGAGCCAGATTATGAAAATCAATCAATTCTAGGCCAAGGATTTGTATTTTAACCTCTAGCCAATTAAGAACCAATAAAAGTTGGGAGTGGCGTCAATGGAGAGGGGCATTTTGTAGCCAGAAGATCTAGGTTCAAATTCTGCTCTGCTGAGTCGTTGTATGATCTTGGGCAAACCACCTCTCCTCTCTGGGCTTTAGTTTCCACATTTGTAAAATGAGGAGGTTAGAACAGATGGCCTGTGTGACGTCCCTTTCGGTTCTAGACCTTTGATCCTGTAATTCTAAGGGGTGTGAACATTTTTGAACAGAAGAGTGATGCGATCAGACCTATACATTAAATGTCCTGGTGACTGGACTGGACTGGAAATCTGGTGATGCCAGCAACAAAAGTGGGAAAAAATGGGATTAGCAGGTTTGAGGGAGAATGAATTCAGTTTTGGAAGTGTCCAGTTTGAAATAGGAACATCTGCCTAAAATGTTTTTAAATTATCAGCTTAACTACTGCATCTACGCTCTCTCCTGGTTGAATTCAAGGTACAATTATTAGTAGTAGAAAGAACTGAAAGGAAAAAGAAAGGAATATGAATAGCCCTTTTCTCTTCTGCAAAGCTAATCACATTTAACATAGACTAGCCTCCTAAAATGACTATTAATGCGTATTCCTTCCTTCCTTATCTTTGCCTTCATTTTCTCCCTGGATTTAACATCTAATGCATATTGAAAGGCATTGAATTCAATAGGAGTTGGGGTATGCTGTTTAAATGGGAATGGATATGTACAATCGGCTCCATTGCCTCCCTCCACTACCCCATTCTTCTCAAATTTACGGCACCATGACCATGTGTGAAAATAGCCTCCAATTCTCTCTACTCTTCCCTCTCCAGTCCATCCTTCCAAGAGCTCCCAAATGAATCTTCTGAAGGCACAGGTCTCGCTGTGTGACCTCCACAGTCTAAAACCTTCTCAGTATCTTTACACTGCCTAGAACAGTGGCATCAAACTCAAACAGATATGGATCCCAGAGTGTGCATACGGACTTAAAAAATTTCAAATTAACATTATGTTGTATCGTATTTTTTTTTATTTTGTTGAACATTTCCCAGTTACCTTTTAATCAGGTTTCAGTCGACTTTAGGAGTTTTGCAGGCCACTGAATAGGACACCTCTGGCCTACCTACCTTTCCAGCTTTAGTTCACTCTATTCCCTTTCCCACACACTATGTTCCAACTCAAATGCGTTACTTAGCTGTCTCCCCTTTTTATTCTGTCCTCTTCTGCCTCGATGAATGTATTCAAGCTTTCTGTCACATCCAAAAGGCATTCATTTCTTATCGTCGTCACCTGTTGAAATTCTTCTCTCCTTTAAGGCACAACTCTGGTATCATCTACTCTATAAAAGTTTCCCTGATTCACTCACTCACCCCGCCCACTACAGCTGAAAGTGATTTCTTCCTCCTCATCTCCATTACTATCAACATTCTGTCTTGTATAATACCTATTTGAGTGCATATCATATTCTCATTAGCAGACTGTAAGATTCTAAAGGGCAAGGATTAAGTTGTTTTTCTTCTTTTCCCCAGCACAGAACCTTATACTTTGTGATATGTTTAATAAATTTTTGTTGAGTTGAATTTTTAACTGTATTGAAAATTGCATACTCCAAACAAATTAATATCAATGTCATTTTGATGTAGTACACAGACATTGTAACAAGTCCATAATGGGAGATCAAAAAATATTTCATGATGGATTGACTACATCACCTAACTCAATATAGGCACTGAATCAATATTAAAAACATATCCTTAAAAGAAAAGTACCAAATCAAGTTGAGTATACAGAGATGTAAGCACACAGGCCTAATGAAGATCTCTGCTAGAGGTCAATTATATCATTGGTGTCAAATTTTAGTGTACTCTGAAAGGTAGTGATGTAGTGTTTATTCAACAAGCATTAATTAACCACCTACTAAGTACCTTGCATTTAGGGGTTTTACAAAAATAAACATGGTGCTAACCCTGCCCAGGAAGGAGCTTGTGAAATAGTATAAAAATATCAAGACACATGCAGATATGTTATAGTGGAACAGCTGCAGTAAAATGCTTTAGAAATATATTTTCTGTTAAGAGATCACAACCATAGAAGGTCCAAGAATAAACTAATGTTTACAGAAACTCATCCTTTGAGAGGTTTGACCTGGAGGGATTTTGGCCTCTGCATAGATGTAAATGATCCCAGTGAAAAAATGTTCTATCAGTGGCAAAGAGGGATCACAGAGAATTAGAAGTGGAATTGATAGCATAAAGGAGAAGGTTATGCTAAGCAGAAACCCTAGCCTTTTAATTTCCCTTTGCTAAAAATCTCATAGAATTCCCACTTTATAGCCATGCTTCATAAACTAGAGATTGGAGATTTTAAAAAGCATAAAACATCAGTTGTAAATGCCATCATTACCCGATAAACTTTCTGTAGGTTGCAGGCCTTCGTTCAGCGAACCTGATGGTTGTTTTGGATTCAGAACATCTCTCGTGTCCAGAAAAGAACAAATAGAGGTTGGCTTGAGAATCCATCTAAGATGTCTAGGTGCTCTAAAATAAGTTGAAGACCAAAGATAACTTTAACCTTGTTAATTAAAACTATTAATACTGGTCTGCCTCCAAATTTAGCTCCCTTATTAGGAGGCATTAGCTTAAAGAGATTTAGCTTACTATTATTATTCCTCTCACAAAAAGGGTTATTATTCCAGGGTTAAACTCTTTAGGATTCACCAGTTCTACTACCGTAATGGCATTAAGAACATGGTCTTCTATACTCCCATCTCCTCTTCCAAAAAACAGTTCCCCACCTCTCTCAGATCCATCAATCAATCAACCAACAATCAATAAGCATTTGTGAAATATCTACTGTGTGCCAGACTTGGCACTAGGTTCTGGGGATACAAAAATAAAAAGGAACAGTATTTATTGATCCTGATAAGGTAAAATCTCCTTTGCCTTCATTTGTAGCTGCAGTGCTATTAACTGCACCCCCCCCAAAAAAAAACCCCACAAAGTTAGTGAACACCTATTTATTATTTATTATTCCATCTTTAACACTGTGGGCGACAGGAAGTTGGCAAGTTTACAATTCCAATCACATGGATCTGATCCCCTTAAAACAAAGCCATTGTACAGCAACAGCCTCCTGTGAGAAGCAAATTGGACCAGTACCAAGAAAATGAAGGGAGAAAGAACCCCAGTAGCTCTCCATCTGAAAATGAAGAGAATGCACGTATCCGAATTAATTAAAATTGGAAAGAGTGAAGAGAAAGGATTTTGACAACAGAAAGATCAAAGTAATAAACCCTTAAAATAGTGTTGTTCAGTATAACTGGTAAAAGGTAAAAGTGTTATACAACAGTTAGAAAGCTATTTTCATTGACACTAAATCTTTGAAAATACATATTATGGATATTTCTAAACATGTGTGTGAAAAGTACACAGCTAACAGGCCACTGGATTTTAGGGATGTTGGATAATCCTTATAGGTTACCCACAATTTTTGATAAACTATTAAAAAATATTTCTGCCATTATGCTGAAAAGTTAAAGCACTACAGGTAGTGACTTTTCAACAAAGCTACTTCATCATAGAACATGAAGGTACTGTTGTCCCTTCGTTATCAGCATTTTGGCATTCCTTTGCTGAGTTTGTGAAAGATAACAAGCCATCTGGAAAGGAATTCAGTTTTAGAAACCATCCACAAAGTGATCTGAGGGTTGTGTAACCTTGATTTTAAAAAAGAAAAGTGAAATTCCATCCCATTTGCATATATGACCCTCAGGAGATGTTCTTCTTTTAGATTCTCATGAAAAGTGACGGCTTGAGTTCACTTATATACCAATGTACACTGGCTGCATGATACACAGGGTGTCCCAGAAAATTCTTCATGCTAAACCAGCTCCAACAGTTAAAACTGCATGAAGACTTTTCTGGGACACCCTGTGTTCCACAAAAAAAAAAAAAAAAACGAAAACTTATTGCATTTAAGAAGAAAAATGTTATTTATATTTGTCTAACATGCAATACTACTACTATGAAATCTGTATTTTCATGATACCGATATTCAGGTTTCTCTTGATTTTCTGTATCTTCTTCATCACTGTTATCAGAAAATTCACAATGAACGACTTCATCTTGTTCTTCTATGTGATCCAATAACATTTCACTTCGGGTTCGAAATCCAGCTACCACTCGATCAAGTGCATACATAAGAGGGCTTGTGTGGACCTTTTAAGTGATTCACCCACCACCCCCAACAACAAATAGTTAATATAAGTTCATTTACATTTGCTTAACAATATTTAGGAGGTGGTGCAGTTTTGAGCATCACAGGTAAATTGTCCATGCACCTACCAGTTTTTCTTTTTGGTATTAGAATACTTTCTTCAATGGAATGTGATTGTTTAATCAATCTGTGAGATTTACTAATTTTTAAAATTTATCTTACTATCATTTGTATTGTTTACCTTTATTTCTATTATATTAATAACCAATTATTAAATTAGGATTGAGTTTTTTTCCTTTCTATTTCCTCATTCAGGGATCCAGTCCCTGTAGATTAATCAGTCAGTCTCTGAAGGACAATGCTGACAGATGAGATCACCCAAATCCTCCAGGTACATGTTCTGAGATCTTGGGTGGGACCCCACCCAACTAGAAGACCTTATAAACAGAATCTAATCTAGGTGAATTCCTGCCCTTAGGAAATAAACCCATGTCATTATACCCCTCCATTTAGAGTCTAGGGGAACCCAGCTTATGAAGGAAAAAACCCAACCATAGTGGTCTGGGTAGAGATGGATTCCTTTGTCCAGATTGCTGGAGGTGGCTGAGTCGCATGATTAAATCACATTCTCAGTTCTCAGCAGGAGGAGCTGAAGACTTTCAGCCTACCTCCTCATTAATATGTCTACCCCCCCCCATTAATTGTTCATCAGTCAGGGTTGATTTTCACCTATCAGGGTCACTTCCTTTTCCAAAGGTATTTAAGTATTCAGGAATCTCCATGCTTTTGTCTTTAGTTACTGAGAGAAACCACTGACCATCAGTTTATTGATTATCAGCAATCCTAATCAATAAATTGATTAATTACCCAGAAACTGTCTCTCAGGCTTTTTATCCACCTCCTTAATAATAGCTGACATACGGGGCAACTGCATGGCTTAATGGATAGAGCACCAGCCCTGAAGTCAGGAGGACCTGAGTTCAAATCTGGCCTCAGACACTTGACCCCTACTAGCTGTGTGACCCTGGCCACGTCACTTAACTTCAAGTGCCTCGTCAAAAAAAATTAAATGAAATAAAAAATAATAGCTGACATTTATATAGCCCTTTAAGTTTTGTAGAGTGTTTCAGAGGCATTAACACAATTTGAAAGTTTATCATCTGAAATAAAATTCTAGCAGGTATACAACAACCAGGAATCATTCCATAATACAGGTACTTAAGGTCTGACATATCCAGGCTCAATACCACTATTATGTATGACTACATATAGGTTCAGCATAGCTGTGAGTTCATCAATGTAGGCATTCCTTCCATGGTGCAGAACAATACCCATCCACACTTCCTCATCTTGTGCAGTTCTTATCCATGTTCTACCATTGACCATTGATAGGGTCAATGTGCTACCAGAGGTCTTACTCCAGGTTTTTGTTTTTCCTTTTACATTTTATGGGTAACAGGGCAGTACATGGGCTACTTGTCATCCTTCATTATCATTACATGAGCAGCCCCATTTCTTGTTCCAAACACGTATTCAATCCTTTATAGCATTTTTTAAAAATAAGGTATATTATATATATATATGTGATGCACATACTTATATGTACATATACATATATAAATGAATATATATTCTCCTATGTGTATGTAAGATTCAAATGTAAAAAGAGATGTGTATGTGTTTACATGTATATTATATACACACAAAAACAATATGGTGAAGTGTAAGAAGCATATTCAGACTTTACCTTTAGGGCATCTGGCCATGTTGGGACATGAATACAGTGTCCAAAACTGTTATCGAGTGGTACAGTGTATGCCTCCTTCTCCGATATCTTGGTATCTGGTCTATCTCCACAAGTTCCCTTGGACACAGAAGCCATGAACATATTAAACATCATGAGTTCTTCATTCAGTTGATTTACAAGAAGTTGCTGTTCCACTATTTTATCATTCTTAGTGAGAAAAAGAAAAAAAATTAAATGTCAAAACCTAACCACACGCATATAGATGAACATGGTGATTAAATATCAGTTTGACATTAATTGAAGAGCCTAGTTTTAGTTAAACTCTCATGTGTCTGAAACTCAGCCTTCTGGCATCCTCCAAGGTAAGAAATAGTGAGTAACTTGGATCTGAGCAGAAAAATGTCTATTGAAGAAAAATAAAGAAATAAAAGATCTTCTGAAGAGTAATCCCAAATATAAACACAAAGATTACACCTGATGCATAAGGATTGGCCAGTGTTCCAACCACACTGAAACGAGGACTTTAATGGTCTGATGATGTCTATGAAATACTATCCTTTTTATCTAACATCCAACAAGGGCGGGAAAATGAATAAATTTTGAAATATGAATTTTGAAAATGCATAAAAGACCAAAATATGAGAAAAACCAGAAGATCAAAGAATAGCTTAAAGCAAAAACAATAGCATCAGAGATTAGAAGTGGCAACAAAGACTCTCCTCACAACAAACACTGTGTGACAACAGATAAGAGCCCCAGGCCTTCAAGAGCTAGATGATGGAATGATTTTGAAATCCAGGGCTTAGGAAGAACAAGTGCCAGCCAATAACTCAACACTTTACCCTCCTTGACACTGCAGGTGTCAGAGATGGCCGCATTGTGTGAGGCATGGAAGAAGAATCCTTTAACTTCAACAGGTCCTAAGGATACCTGGTACCTCAGACTGAAGGTGTAGCCCTCATGCCATTCCAGTGACACGCCAATGAGTCTTAAAATTTTATGACCCACACCATCTACCTCCCAACATCAAAACAATCATTTGTAGAATCCTAAGAGCCGGAAATGACTGGGGAGGACATTTAGTTAAATCTCCCATCAACCCATCAATTCCTTTCCATAATAAACTGGTCATCATGATGTCAATGAGTCATTAAGGAAACATTAAGATTTGTTCAATATAATCTATAAGAACACTAGGAATTACACAGTTCATTGTAGAGAGATTTTCTTTGCCAAAAGTTAAAATTTAAAAAATTAACAAGGTAAAGGATTAAATTCTCTGGAAAACTCCTGGCAATCTAGATTAAAAGGGGTATTTTACCCTGAAATTATTAATACACACAATCTCTAAGTTGGAAGGAACCTCAAAAGTGTCATCTATCCATACCTGTATGAGAAATCCCCTTTCCAACATCCCTGAAAAGTGGTCATCCTGATCTACTTGAAGATCTCCCAATATTAGAGATCCATACCTTCCTGAAGTTGCCTATTCCATTTCCCAACAGTTCTAATAGCTAGCTTTCCCTTACATTCAACCATAATCTGATCTCTTCCCTTTCCTCCACTAGCTCATATTTCTGTCTACTGCAGCCAAGCACAAAAAAAAGTCTAGTACTTCTTTTGGTTGACAACCCTTAAAAAATCTGAGACAGCTATCACATTTCTTCCTAAGTCTCTTCTCTATGCTTAACATCCTTAGTTTTTTGTTGTTTCGTTTTTAACCAGCTTTGTACAGTATGCATTCCATTCCCCTCAACCCTGGTCACCAGCTTCTATACATACTTGACATTATTTCTGTCCTTTCTAAAATGTAGCAACAGACCAGGGTAGAAAGACAGTGGGGGACCATTATACTTATGGTCAAGGGATTTTTTCAAAGTCAAAACACAAATCAGTGATAGAGTAGGGCAGCATAGTCTAATGAATTCTTATATAATAGTGCAGGGAAAGAGATTTGAATTTGAAATTAGAGGATTTGATTTAAAATTTTGGGTCTGCTACCACCTGCATAGATACCAAGACCATAAACCATAATGAGCAGCAGGAGAATATAGACACCAGATGGAAAATTGGGACGAATAAAAATAAGGACACATTAAAGTCTGAGGTTTAGACTATGCAGCAAGTCAACAAATAAATAGGTAAGATTCCAGAAGACATATGGTTAGTTAATCAATAAGTATTAATATTAAGTGCCTATTAGGTGTCAGATACTGTGCTAAGTGCTGGGGATATATAATTTAATATTCAATGCAAAGCATCAATGGCATCAAAAAACAGGTTGATAAAAAGCAATCATAAAATAGGCAGATAAAAAAAAGTCATCTCATATGTAGATAGTGAGAATCAAGAAAAGCAATGGGATAGAAACAAGGACATACAAGACAGAAATAAATAGAAAGATGACAAGTCTGAAGGGTAAAGCAAAATTGGGGGTCAGAAGTGGAAGCACAGAGTCAGGAGCTAACAGGTAGATCCACCTGAACTAACAGGCAAGGGAAAGCAAGTAGGATGCTCCTACACGGGGTAGGAGCATCAGACAGAAAAATCCCTCATACTTATTTGTCAGAAGAGGAGACTATCTCAGGACATGAAAACCAAAGACCTATAGGTTAGAGATGAAAAGGAAGTGTAATAAGAAGGCTAGATACTACTATACAGATTCCATTTTCTTTAGTGCTGCTTGAATTTACTAAATTTTAAGCTCTGAGTCAACCTCTTAACTTTTTTTTAGTCTTTTCAGTGCCTAACAATTAGTCAAACAATTGGTCTTAACAAACTGAAAATGTGTGCTACTAATTTCTAATGAACTTAACTATAACTCAGTTCAACAAACATCACTGCACCAGGTCCTGGAGATACAAAGACAAAAAAAAATAGTTCCTGTCCTCAAGGAGCTTACATTCCACTGGCAGGGGTGGGGGGGGTGCAATAGTGCCTTAACAACATATACACAAGTAAGTATAGCACAGGGAAAATTGAGAAAGCACTAACCACAGAGAGAATCAGGAATAAGGTGATACCTGAGTTGAGTCTTGATGGAAAACAATGACTCTTAGAGACAGAAATAAGGAGGGAGTCTGAAATGCATTCCAGGTATGGAGTGGAATGGTATTTATGGAATGAGCAGAGGCAAGAAATGGAGTGTTGAGAGTCTGGGAGTCAGGTCTAGTCCAATTAGGCTGAAACACAGTGTTTACAAAGAAGAGTAATATGAGGTAAAGCTAAAAAGGTAAGCTGGAGCCACATTGTAAAGGGCCTTTTAAGTACCAGGGCAATTTTTTTTTTATTTCATCCTATAGGCATTGGAGTCACTGAAGATTTTTGAGGAGGGGAATGACATGGTTAAACTTGTGTCTTAGGAAGTTTATTTAGGCAGTAGTAGAAGTTAGATTAGAGACAGGGAAGTAAGAAAGTAGAGAGATCAGTTGGAGGTTAATACAGTTAAGCCCAAGGGAAAGGAAGTGAGGGCATTAACAAGGGTGGTGAGTAGGTGAGTCACACATAATATAGATATAACACTTGGTAACTAAATATGAGATGGTAAGATGAATCAAGGGCAATGCCAGGAGACTGGGAAGATAGTGGTAACCTCAAGCTAAAAAGAGAATTCGGAAGAGGGGTAGGTTTAGAAAAGAAGATAATTAATTTTGTTTTAGAGATACTGAGTATGAAATAGTTATGAAACATCCATAAAGAGATATCTAGTAGGCAGCTGAGAATGTGAAACTAAAGTTCAAGATTAAGGCTGGATAAAAAGAAATGGGGGAGTCTTATATAGAAAGATGATTCTTAGTTCCTTGGAAACTGATAAAATCTCCAGAAGAGACATTGTAGAGCAGGAGTTATTAACCTAGAATCCACAAACCAGGGGTTAGACACACATAGATTTCAAGCCTCTATGAACTTAGATTGAAATCACTAATCTTAAATTAAAATTTAGCATTTCCTTTATTATTATTTTAAAGCATTGGTTAATCTGAATGTCTATTATATCAATGTGTATCAATTATCATTACAAAAAATAAATTCAAACTACTACATCTATTTATGCTAGACATAATATAAAGACTTAATCGTGACGGATGAAGTTAAGATACCCCCACCCCTTCTCCTACTCACCCTCCTTTCTGAAATCCATGCCAAGCCACTTGTCTTCTAGTTACACCCTACTCCTCTTCTTCCTCCTGTACATGTAAGACCTTTGTCTTTCCCTCCTCTTCCTTCTTAAAACTAATTCTCACAAAAGGATCTGATATCAGCTATTTGTACTTTAAATTAATACCAAATCTATCTCTCCTAAGAGTATGTGTACTTTAAAGCATATCTCTACTTGTGAAATGAAAGGTTTTTATATCCTATTAAAGGAATTTCAGGCATCAAAAATCATAGACTGGGAAAGGAAGGAGCATAGGAGTTGTTTACCCCAGAAATATTTCACAAATACCACGTACGTGAAAAGTTAGCCCAAATATTATAGATATTTAATCAGGAGTAAAGGAATTTTCAAAATGAGAGTTAAATAAGATATAATAAGGAGGGAAATATGAGAATATTTTAAAAGAAAAAAATGACTGGCTGAATTGTTATTTTATATCTAATGGTACAAAACACAGTAATATTACAGTATCTTAAAAACCCAGGGAAGAAAGGATGAAGAAAAGCATTCAAAATACCACAAGGGTAGGCCACCACAGCCTAACCTCATCATTGGATGTATATAAAATGTAGGTCATGTGGTTTTAAAGAAACATTTTAAAATTTTTTTTTTAATGTTCCAACTCTAAAAAATAAAATAAAATCTCCCAACTTTAGTCACTATTGCGTTTAACTCTTCTAGGATTCTATGTTTAGAATTCTTCAAACCCTATTTTTCTGAAAGTAATAGTTATGAAAGACATTAGGTTGAAATGACCTAAGACTGTGCTATGTTATCCTTAGAGTCATCTCCTAAAATAAGCATTAAGTTTAGTTGTATGTTCTATTTCAACTAAACTGGTGTGATGAAGTCATACCTGTAATTGATTCACTTTCTGTGCCTCTTTCAAAGACAGCAAATGTCCTCTGTTTTCCTGTGTCATTGTCTGCATTTGATGCCATAATTCCTTTAGCTCTAGTTCTTTCTGACTGAATACCACTTCATCAGCAGTTAGAGCACACTAGATGTGAGCAATTGAGACACATTGAGTCACAATGGGAGAGAAAGATTAGGGTTCGTGAGAAAAGACTAACTCTTCCAAGCATGAGGCCAGGACCAACCTTTCAATCAATACCCTCAAAACCCCTAACAGTTTTTCCTGCAGACTACAAACCCTTCCAAGCTCTGCCCCATCCTTAAAATAACTGAAAATATTTAACCAACAGGAAGGCAGTTCATTAGAGCTGTAGTCTAGGGATTCAAGGGACAAATTACCCTGAGCAATGAGGCAGTGACTTTTAACTTGAAAAAGAATTTGGGGTAAAATCCAATTGAGATTTCAAAAATCTCAATGACTTTTTTTTTTACCCTGCATTCCTTTTCTTAGCAATTAAATAGAATTAACCCAATGCCTGTTTGTGAATGGGGCTACTAATATTAAAGCAAAAACCTTATAAACATAAAATAGTCACTTTACAACAAGATTCACAAGCAGTCATGCACAATCAAAATTCTTTAAATAAGAAGTTATCCTGGCACATTAAAATATTGGCTATAAAAATTCTCCTATATACACAGCTCTTCAAGAGGCAGTATGATATAGTAGAAAGGGCATTGTACCAAGAATGAGCACATTGGAGTTCTATTCCTAGGTCTTCTACTTAGGTAGCTTTGTAACCTTCAATAATCACTTTAAGTCTATGGGCTTCAGTTTCCTGATATGTAAAATAAGGGAGAAGTTACACTAGATAAAAGTCAAGGTCCCCTTTCAGTTCTGAAATTCTATGATCCATTGAATAATAGCATGAAGTGAAATAAATACACATCTAATTTTTATCATGAATAGTATTTCCATGCACAGGCAAGTATCCACCTTAAATGTTCAAAAATATTTTAAAATACAACCCCTAACCTACAGAGGTCAATTTGATTTAAACAAGCATTTATGAGGCACTTATTCGATGCCAGGAACTGTGTCACAGATAGATACAAAAAGGAAATATTCCCTTTCTTCAAGATGTTTATAGTCTGTCAAAATGTATTTCATTACAAAGTGACTTAAAATTAGAATGACTATAGTGTTTGCTGAGATGGTCATTGACCATTGACATGGTAATTCAGTGCTTTGACAATAAAACAATTTATATAGCATTTTAAAGTGAGGTGGGTAGTGAAAGTATTATTCTCATCTTACAGATGAGGAAACTAAGGCTTTGAGATCCCAGAGCCAGCAGGCTTCTGAGGAAGGATTAGAACTCAGATCTCCTGACTTAAGTCCAGGGCTCCATCTACTTACATTATACAATGAAGAATATAGTTTTAAAACTCACAAATACTATGTAGGTCTAAGAGAAAACTAACAACAAAGAGTATTGAGCAAAATCCTAAATATATAAGCTACTGATTCAACTTAGTTTGAACATCTCCATCTATTTATTAACGGATTTAATCTATTTGCTCTTCCAGTTCTACATGTTTTTCCATTTTTCATGCTATATGATATACACTGATATTTTGTTTCACTTATTGTTCATCAAAAGACAACTTTCATTTTAGGATGCCTTTAGATATAAGCCCTGACTTCCTAAAAGTTGCAGGCAAAATGCCTTAGCAGCATAGAAAAGTCTTGACTAAGCTCCCAAGCTCTTTCCCAATTAGGATATTTTATTAATCTAATATGAACTAAAAGGCTACAACACATTTTGCCAATTTCTAAAAGAAGCCATTCTGGTCAATAATGTCTGAATCCCTATCATTTCTTCAATAAAAATCCTGCTGGAATCATACTTCCTTTAAAATTTTCATCTCAATAGAAAAATGGAAATTTTATAGTAGCTCAAGTCAGAATTCTGATGATACCTTACAAAGCTATAAGTATTGAGGTGTGAAGAATTAAGGAATAAAAAGAAGATCACTGTCATGAAAGAAATCAGTCCCAGCTCCCTTGGTGGTAACTCACAGGAGCGACTTCAATTTCCCAATCAAAGAAGTAAACCTTTGCCTGGTATCTGATTCTGAGTCCCAAGGATAAGAAGGCAGCTATTATCTTCTCTCCTCCTCCCAACATTTACCTTGCCCACAGTCTTCCCAGGTATCCTGTAGTTTCATCAAAGCTACCACTCTAGTAATTAATTCTTAGGATGGAGGCCCATCAATGTTTTCAGCTTAGTACTAAATTTGTTACATCTAAAAAGTATCAGAAAGTAAACAGGGAGAAAAAAGGAAAAACAAAAAAAACAGAAAAGAGAAGAGAGAAAAGGGAGAAGCAAAGAGATGTATACTGCCTAAACCTAAAGAATAATTTTAGGTAAATCAGGCCTAACTTAAAATGTAGCTTTTCTATGACATCTTTCCCAGTTCCCCAATTAGCATCAATCCTATTCAACCACCAATCAGACCTCACAAAGCATTTGGTGTCTGCTTCTGGTGTGAAATCATCATATATGCTTTTGGTTTTGAGTTGTAAGTTTCTATGCCACAGCTTTCTACCACATTGTGAATTCCAAGAGGAAATAGAATTTTTTTAACTTATCTAATTTTTGTAGATCTCTCATGACAGCACAGTTCTTTATGTGCTGGGGGGTGGGGAAGAGGGATTTAATAAGTTTTTATTTAAAATGGAAGGTGCCACAGTTTGTTGACAACTATTCATAAATCTAGGGTAC
Organism: Vombatus ursinus; assembly: GCF_900497805.2. NCBI lineage: Eukaryota > Metazoa > Chordata > Mammalia > Diprotodontia > Vombatidae > Vombatus > Vombatus ursinus. The sequence continues at coordinate 341,332 of NW_020943787.1, read as the reverse complement.
AAATAGTAGATGGAGAACAAGTTTAACCACAGGTAGAAAGGGGAAGCTACTCCTCCCCTTGGATATGAACTTTATGGACTTTAGATTACAGTCACTTTGGGAGCCCAAAGAAAAAAAATTCTTCCTCATCTACATGTATATCCCAAATTCACTACTTCTGTGCTCTAATAATTCTCCTTTCCCTTTCTGCTTATGGAGGTGGTTCAGTCTCCCTGAGCCCTTGGCCTGATTAAGGCCAAGTAATGTTACTGTTCAAAAAAGTCTATATGATAGCTACAGAGTAAATCAGAATTTACTACAACAATAGTAATAAATAAATGCTAATATTAAAAACCCAGACAATGCTGCAAATCTGTTTGAGAAGCAGAGGTATAGCATTTAAGGCTCTCTTTTTTTTTTTGGACTGGACCTGATTTCATTGGTGGGTATAGGGAGCCCTCAGTGAGAACCTTCCTATAATGAACAGAGTCACCTATGCTACAGCTTGATAATCTTGTAGAGCTGCCTGGGGCTTGCCCGGGGTCCCAGAGCCAATCCATGTACCAGGTGAGACTTGGACCCACATCTTCCTAACTTCTAGACCAGCTCTCTTACCACAGTGTCATCCTGCCTCTCTTACTTTAAGGCAGTGCTACGTTTAAACACATAAGACTTACTAAGAGAATATATATCTAGCTAAAATGCTAAATTTTCTTGTCTTGTTTTTTACTATCAATAAATAAATATATAGATATAGATATAGATATAGATATAGATGATATAGATATAGATATAGATATAGAGATAGATATAGATATAGATAGATATATATGTAACTCAGGAGTGAGAAATTTTTTTTCCTTAAAGGATCACTTAACCCCAGTAGAGAGGGAGAACATACTTGTTGCAGGCCACAGAAGCAAAAAAAAAAAAGAAAGAAAAAATATATATGTATGTATATATACATATAAATATATATGTTTAGTTCTGGGGTAATTTTAACTACAAGACAAAAAAATTTTAAATGAACCACTTAATTGCCCTATGAACTAAACACAGAGTATATAAAACTCTTAAATACAAAAAAACCACATATTTCTTTTGTGGAGTAGGCTAATAAATAGGAATAAAGAGAAGACTGGAAGAGAAAGAGTTAATGGGAAAGGAAGAAGAAAACAAAAAATGGTAAGATTTTCTCATGGTCCTTTAAAGTCTCTAAAATTTTCTAAAATATTCTCAGAATTTTTCATTTCAATTTAGTCTCTAAGGTTATATCTAAATACCTGGCATTTTTGAAGTTCCCTCTTCAGCTGAAGAACTGCAATGTCGTGTGGTTCATCTTGGACATGGCTGATTGCTTGGTTACTTTTGAATGGGTTAGAAATGTCCTTCTTCATCTCCTGAGTCATGTTGAACCATTCTTGTAATCTCTGTTGCTGACTTTGTGTTAAGTTAACAACATCTTTTAGGTCAGCCAGGAATGTGAAGGTCTCCTCAACACAATTCTGGTAACCAAAACACTCGCCTTGAAGCTGGGCTACTTGCTCTTCAAGAGAATGGATCCAACTCTTATCTTTGTTCCCATCCTGGGATAGCTGGGTAGCCAGGCTCAGGGAACTGGCTTGTTGACTCTGCAAAGCTTGTCGAAGCAGTTTTATCTCAAGTTCCATTTCATCCATCCTGTCCCAGTAAGGGTTGTAGTTTACAATAGGTTTATTTCTGATGTTCCTTGCTCGGTTAGCATATTTGAGAGAACTTAAAGATTCATCAAAATCAGAGGATGATGGGCTGATACATGTTATCATAACAGTCTTAGTATTGCCTCCCAGAGAATCTTTTAGGATTCTGGTAATTTTAGCATCCCTATATGTGTGTACCCTTCCTGCGAGGGTCTCCAAGAGCACTTATTACATTTCTTAAAGCCAATAACCCACTGTTGATCTGAATGGATTCTTTGAATCGTTCTCCTGTATTCCCAGGTTTAGTTGCTCTTTCTGATCCAGCCAGGTCCACAAAATGGAATTTTGAAACAATTTGTTGAGTAGACTGCTGAGATATATCTTGAGTCATTTCCATACTTTTCTGACATGGGGTAAAATCCTGTTGCGTAATGTTGATTGTGAAAACAGCATGAGATCGACTAGAGCGTTCATTCATTTTCGTAGTACCTGTATGACGAGCTGCATTACCCATTTCCAAAAGACTCATCACTTCATCTGTATTCTCCACTGAACATTCCTTGGCACCAACAATCACTTTAAAAAGTAAAAGAATTTTAAGGAACACTAGTTTTCAGTCAAGATGCATTATAAATTTTATTACAGGACAATAATCCTAAATTTTGTAAGACTACCCATTCAACATAGGTACTACCACAAATAAATTGGGAACACTTTTAAAGTATTACAAGAATAGCTTATAATTAGCAATAGTTTGACATTTCAGGGGGAAAAGGATGTATTTTAAAGGAACCAAAATTTAAACTTTACAAACTTAAATGCACAAATTGTAAACACATGGTTACAATTACAATTTTAAACATGTAAGTTAAAAACATTCTAACAGCAGTTAGTTACTAACTATAGAGTATTTTATTATTTTTGCTATAAGCCTTTGTATGTCTATTGTAGCTAAATGTGACAAAATTGTTACTGGCATTTTATATCCTATTAATTTTCTAACAACATGAAGAATTTTTATATAATAAAAGTGGGTTCCACCTTTATTCAATATGAAATGCACAGTAAAAGTGAAGCTTTAGAAAACCTCTTCAGTTCCTTAAGTGAAAAATACAAATCAACTTTTAGTGTTGATCAACACTTTGATTCCATATTTCAAAGATATGTGCAGTTTCATCAAGGTTGGTATTCCCTCCTCCACTGCAGACTAGAAACCCTGACACACATTATTAGTAGATGTCTTCAAGAGTTGATATAGCTCCCAAAAAAGTCATCACCTCCTGGTCAATCTTCTGGTGATCAGTCTATCCAAGTTTAGCTAGTGTGGTCCTTGGATGACAAAGTCTTTCTAGTTGTAGAGGTCACGTGGCAAAGGATAAGGTTTCAGACTTGGAGAATGAAAAATTTGGGTTAAAACCCTGATGCTATTTGTATGACCCTGGGCAAGACATTTACCATCTCTGTACCTAAATTTGCTCATCTGTAAAAAGGAGATAATACTTATTGAACCTGTCTCGGGGTTGTCGTGAGATGTAAATAAGATAATAAACCACTTTGCAAACCTTGTAAGATGCTATATCAATCTCAATGGTTATTATCATTATTATTTTATTTTATTTTATTATTATTGTTAGGAAGACATTCCAGAGCTTGTAATCTCTGCTAGTACTGCCTTCAAGGGCTGAATATAAAGTATGATTGTTAGCTTCGCACAATGATTGGTATAGAGCCTTACAGGAGAAACAATACCTTCATTTTCAAATATCTTGAACATGACTAAACGAACTTTGGCTGTAACTTACAAAGAAAAGTTATAAAAATTCAAATGAAAGAATGTATTTGGATATATTAAGGCATATAAATTGATGCTAGCACAGATCTCCAATCTTGTTTTGGAAAGGAGCTACTTTTTACTTACTTAACTTAAATCTCTAGGTTGATAATAAGACCCATGAGCAAGATACAGATAAAGTGACCATGAGCCACTGGAAAGTCAGAAGTTTCCACCAAAACTCCTGTGTTATTTTAATGCAGGGAAGGAGCCATGACAGTGGCTGGCAGCTAGGTGGCCCAGTGGACAGAGTGCCAGGCATGGAGTCAGGAAAACTCATCTTCCAGAGTTTAAATCTGGCCTCAGACCCTTACTAGCTGTGTGACTCTGGGCAAGTCACTTAACTCTGTTTGCCTGAGTTTCCTCATCTGTAAAATGAGCTGGAGAAGGAAATGGCAAACTGCTCCAGTATTTTTACCAAGAATATCTCAAAGGGTTCACAAAGAATAAGACACAGCTGAAAAATGACTGAACAACAACAATAACCAAAAAAAAAAAAACATGATAGTGGTTGACTCCACACTGATGGTTTACACCTAGGCTCCAAAAATTGATCCATCAATCCACTCTGACCATTTAGGGACTACTGTGCTGTGTGGTTTTACAGTACCCAAAATCAAGCACCATGTACCTAAAACCCTCTATATCACTGGTCTCTGTGACCTCACAGGGTTATATTTGCTTATTTTCAGCACCAGTACCAGTCATTCCAAGACAATTTCAGTGGGTCATTCAAAGACATCTCAAAATAAACCCTTACAATACCCTGCTGTAATATACCAAGGCATCTGTGACTGGTGTCAGAGATAAGCTGATCCAGCATGACCTAGAAAGAAAATATGGCATGGGCATGACATCCATTTTACATTTTCCATAACATGTAGCACATGTTATGGATTATATACAGTATAGGCAAATCTCAACTTAGAGGGGTTTAATTTCTGGCTATCTGCACTTCAGGCACTCAGTTACTAACATCCATGTTATAAACATACAGCAGGCAAGGAGATAACCCACAAGTGAATTTATGTCTATTTGCTTGATGATAACGTTCTCCCTGACTCTGAGCCTCATTTGACTTACATAGCCCTTGCTAAGGTACAAACCTTCCCCATAAACCTCAGTCTTTCTCCCTAAGGCCCTCACACTTTCTTATCCTGTGTGATTCTTATTCATGTCTTCCCATAACTTCTCCAGTACTAGGGAAGAACTTCAGCTATGTAGCCTCTCATGATCACTATATTACTATATAGTTATAGCTCTATAACCAGCCCACATCCTTTTCCAATCATAATTCTTCTGAATGATAACCCTTTATGACACATTTTACGCACAGGTCAACATCGATAATAAGCTGTATTCCATTTACACCCACCACATGTCTCCACTGCCCTTTGGGTCATCCACAAATTTGGTTCTCCAATGATTGTTATGTTCTATGATTTTTAGCTGGAGAATATCAGATGTGAAAGAATAATGGTTAAAAACGATGAGTTTTTTTTTTTTTGTTTCGGGAGCAGCCTGCAATTGTTAAACACACTGCACAATCTCCCAAATGTAATCCAAACCATTGCCTTCCTCCTATTCAATTCTGGGCATAACTCATAGTCCATCTGCCAAGCCTGCCCAAAATATATGTACTGATAGACTAACTTAATGAGTGGTCCATCTAATTACATTTCATAACCTGGAAAATGGGTGTTCTTAATTAACTTGGTTTTTCCTATATGGATTGTTAGGCTGAACTCTTTTGAGATGTGAAGCTGATTTAGGAGACAGGATGAAATCAGCACAATGTTATCTGTGAACACAAGCATTTGGATAGCCTCACTATCTAAGGTAAACTGTTTTCCATTTGAACTGTAGGCTAGACATCTTCCAGGACAAGTGTGAACAAGTTCGATAAACACAACTTCTCCTTCTTTTATGCTCTGCCTAATATTGATAATCAGAGTATCATAGAACAAAGTTATCTTTGTTGTTAAATACATCAAAGAATCTTGTATGAGCCTATATATGTACAAAGACACCTTATCGAATGAAAGCCTACATTTGTAGTCTACATTTGTTCTACTGAGTCAAAGGCTTTTTTTGGAAATCAACAAAAATAAACACAGCAGGTTCTTGTATTCTCTACTCCTTTCATAGGATCATTCATTCAATCATGTACTTGGGTTTTCATAACAATGCTCTTTCCTCGTTCTCCTCCTACCTATCTGTCCACTCTTTGTCTCCTTTGCTGGAAATTCTATGCCCCACTCCTGCCTCTATGGGTGTCCTTCCTCACCTTTCCTCTAGATTACTGTAATATCCTCCTTGTTTTCCCTAATCAGTATCTTTCCCCTCTTCGATCCATCTTCTTTTATCAGCCATCAAAAGCTGTGTCATTTCCATGCTTAAGAAGTTTCAATGACTCTCTATTGCTTCTAGGATAAAACTCCAGTATTTGGCACTAAAAGCCTTTCACAATCTGGCTCCCACCTACCTTTCCAGGCTGATTTTCTATTACTCCCCCTATGTGATTTATGTTCTTGCTATAATGGCTTCTTTGCTGTTCCCCATCCATAATATTCCATCTCTTGCCTCTAGACTTTGTGCTTATAGCAGGAATGGACTCCTACCTACTCCTTGCCTCCTGCAATCCCTAGCTTCCTTCATGTCTCAGCCCAAATGCCAAATCCTAGATAAGGCCTCTCCTGATCTCTTGAGGTATTAGGACCTTCTCCTTCACTCAAAATTCCTTTGTATATAGTTTGTATTTACTCATTTTTACATCAGTTGTGCCACCCCCCTACCCCCACCCCAGGTCCCATGCTCGTAGAATGTAAGCTCCTTGACAGTGAGGGCTATTTCATTTCACATTTGTATTCCCAGCACTTAAAACACTTAGCAAGTGTTTGTTGAATAATTAATCAAGCCTTTGGGGCCATTTTCACTTCCTCTACATAGGGAAGAAGTGAGATGTCCAAGTCCAAAGATAGTAATTCAACTATCATCAATACTGAAAATAGCTTGTCACATAAATGTCAACAGATCTGTTCAATTTTCCAACTGTCTGTTGCCTTCTTTTTATCTTTAAAATGATCTGAGGCTAATATGGCTTCATTCTTCTCACATCAAACTTTCTGTACTAATTTTTCCCTCTGCTCTTCTCTGCTGTTTTATTAAGCAAAATAACTTATTATCTTGGTGATGGTGTGGGATATTGGACAGAGCCTACAGTCAGGAAGATCTAAGTTCCAATCCTGCCTTCACAGACTTAATTGGCTGTGTAATCAAGTCATTTTGCCTCTGTTTCCTCAACTGTAAAATGGGGATAACAATAGCATTCACCTCTCAGAGTTGTTGTGAGGATAAAATTAGATAACATAAGCAAAGTGCTTTGCAAACCTTGAAGCACTATATAAATGTTGGCTGCTATTATTATTATCTTCCAATATTATCCTCCATAATATTTTTGCAAATTAATTTCTACTCTAAACCAATGAGGTCCTTGACTTTTACGTTTTTCCACTTGCTGAGAAGGACTGTGGGATCTTCTGGCCTCTTTATTTTGGCATACGATTTAACATTGATTAAACATCCTAATGAAATGGCTATACTCTGTCATTTATATCTTTTTCTTTATCCACTTCCTAGTTTTCAGTATCAATAGCTTTTTTTGACTGTCAAGTTATATCTATTATTATTGCATGCTATATCTTCATTTCCTATTTATCCTTTCTTCTATGTTGTTGTTGATTTTAACATTTCCTCAAACTAGACAATGTTCTGGACTACACAGTGAAGCAGATTTGGAAATGACTCTTCCACTAATTAGTAGTCAATTCCTGTCTGTTAAGACAGAGCCAAATTGTTTTTTTTTTTGTGATACTGTACTCTGCTTGCTAAATCCAGTAACTTCTGATTCTTTTCTTAAAGAAAATATTTCTTATATATAGATATGAGATTTCTGAGTATTCTACATGCTATTGTTTTTTCTCTTAAAATCCTGAACCATGTTTTCCCAACATTTCTCAGCATTCTCCCCCATACCTTAGAACTCTGTATAAACTGACATAGTTTGGATGATCTCAAGTTATTTATCAAGTTTCCTAATTCTTTATCATTTTCCACAGATACTAGAAAAACATTATAATTAAATTATGTTCATGATAATCTTTTTGCTTGTGCTCAACACAAACACTGATCACGATGACCTCTTAGTCACCCCACAAAATACTTCTTATTGCCTTCATGTATAAAAAAAATTGTTTATCCTCCAAGGAAAAACAGTAAACTGTCCTTCCAATTAGCTATAATATTATCTTTTGCCTTTTGTCTTTTTAAATTATGAGAATATAAATATTTATGTAGTTTGATTCTTCTAATAGAAAGAATTGGGGGGCTAGCTCTAGGTGGTGTAGTGGATAGAGCACCGGCCCTGGAGTCAGGAGGACCTGAGTTCAAATCCTACCTCAGACACATAATACTCCCTAGCTGTGTGACTCTGGGAAAGTCACTTAACCCCAACTGCTTCACCAAAAAAAAAAAAGAATTGGCATATTGGTTGTATGCAGAACTGAAAGTCCTAGTCTTGAGTCCTTGGCTCTGGTTGGTAAACTTCCATTTTGTCCAGTGTCTGGCCTACCAAGCCACCTCATGGATGTCTCCATGCAGTGCCACTTGCACTAGAGCTTCCATTTCTATCCACAACTGAAAGTCACCCTCACCCTGTGATTCTAGACTTTTCACCTCATCTTGCCTAGTCTCACATCCCACCATGCCACTTATTCCATGATGCTTCACATGAGGCCGCACTGCTCCCTGCTAATATGGACAAGCCTATTACTCAGCCTGCAAATCCAATTACCATTTACTATGTCTTCTCTGTCCAAAGCACTCCCAGTTGGAGGTCAGAAGGGGCTCAAACACAAGGAAGGCCCTCTGTTTCAAAATGGGCATTTTTCACCCAAGAAAGGGGCTGGGGATTGAATAGCTCAATTACATATACAGAGGCCACTAAGTCAAGGGACTTGCCTCCAGGGCATAAACTACATTTATAGCTAAGTCTCTAGCTACTCTTCTGAATAAAATCCCCAAAGAGTATGGAAAAAGGAATGGACTAAACTGGGACTGTTGACCCCAAGGCAAGGTAGAGTGAGGGCCTTACAGAGGAAAGTTGCTTTTCTGACCTCTCTGGCCTCCATTTTTGAGATAACAACAACCTCAGAGTGGAGGCTCTGATGGAGTCAAAGGAAAGAGCTCCAGCAAGTCCTAAGATAAGGATACTTGCCCTGAGAGATCACTAGCGAACTCCATTTGAAAAGAACACCATGATACACCCAACTAAAGTGAACCTAATACCATCCAGCCAAGTCAGTGGTTGAAAGCAGAAAAAGACTGCAGCTACCTGTCAAAGAGTGAGCCCAAGTCCAGTGGATCAGTCTGCCCAGAAGAGATACAGTACCCTGCAAAAAGTCTAGAAACCAAATGATCTCTCCAGTCCAGTTGAGCAATAACAGCCCCATGGCAGCACAGCCTGCCTGGCACTGTCTGCCAGCTGCTGCCCAGTGATACAGTGGCCTGATGGACCCAATTCAATAATAGTCAAGCCCAGGAAGGAGTCAGAGCAAAAACTAAACAATCTGATGGATCTATCTCAACAGCAGACTGGACTTTCCGGCCAAGATACCATCTCTTACGAGGAGCATGCCCAGCTGAACCACTGTTTGTCCAGTGGAGACACTGCACCTCATGAGGTAATAACCCGTTGAGTACTGGAGTGACTTGACATCAATAATATCACATCCCACAGCTAACTTCATAAGAACCCTCCAAAGAAAGAGAAGACATCAAAACCCTGCAATTCTGAACTTGTGAGTTACCTTGGCTACATATGTTTCCTATATGTGGGCCTCATTACCACTGTTCTTTAAGTTTAAGGCCACTCTTCGAGCTATGAGTTCTGTATTCCCCTGTTGGTGCAAGGGGAAATATTTTATAACTAGTAAATGCCTTTGCTAAATCACCAAGTCTACAGGCTGATTATTAATGGGAAACACACTGCTGGGGTCTCATAAGCTAGGGCTGGGAGGATAGCCATCTACATGGTTACCTCTAGAATCCTGAGTAGTAGCAACCATCTTTTTGAGGACCCAACCTGCCAGTGTGAATGAATGTGGGTTGGATAAGTGAGCCTGGAATCTGAGAGAGGGGTTACATATAAATTGGAAGATAAAAAATAGAGCAGTTGGAAGGTTATTTTAGAGCCTATGGTACTAAAAGTTGGGGAAGTGGCATCAGAAAAGGCCTCCGAGAGTGGATAGCATTTAGGAGGAGTCTTAAAGAAGCCAGATCAGGCATTCCAAGGGTCATAGGTTAGGAAGGATAGCATTCCAAGCATGGAGAACAACCAATGCAAAGGCACGGTTATGGAAGATGAAATCTCTTGTGTGAGGAACAACCAGAGAATTGTATGGCAGGATCACAGAGTACATGAAGGGGAGCAGAATATAAGGGGATGGAAAAAGGTAGGAAGGGGCCAGGTTGTGAACAACTTTAAAATGAGGAAAAGAAGATTCTACATTTGACCAGGAAGCAACAGGAAACAACTAGAGTTTGATGAATAGATGGTGACATGAACAGACCTATACTTCAGGAAAATTCCTTCCACAGGTAAGTGGAGAATGAAGTGTGGTTGGGGAGAGACTTGAGGCAGGGAGATCACTCTCCCTGTGTGTGAAATAGCTAGAAGGCGATTTTCATTGTTCAAGTGAGAGGCAATGAAAGGCTGAACTAGGATGGTTGCTGTGTGAATGGAGAGAGAGGACATATGGAAACATTATTATAGAGAAAGAAATTACAAGATTTGAAAACTGACTTGATATATGGAATAAGCAAGAAAGAGAGAGATGAGTTGCGAACCTAAGTAACTACAAAGATGATGGTTCCTCAAAGTTCAGGTGAGAGAAGAGTTTTCAGGGAAAGATAATGAGTTCTGTTTTGGACATGTTGAGTTTGAGATGCCTACAGGCCAGTGGGACTAGAACTCATGAGAAAGATAAGGCCAGATCTGAGAGAAACCTACAGAGAAATGACCATTGACCCTGTGAGCACTGATAGGATCACTGAAAGAAAGTGCAGAGAAAAAAGAAAAAAAGGATCCATGACAGAGGAATGGTAGATGGACATCCAGGGAGCAAACAAGACACAGATAAAGATCTAGGAAAAGAGATTGAGAAGGGGAAGTCAGACAGGAAAAGAACTAAGAAAGAGAGGAGACACAAAAACTCTGAAAGAAGAGAATAAATAAAACTACAAGACACTAAATAGAAATGAAGGAAAAATTAAATGCTTAGAGAAATATTAATTCTTTATGGTTGGGCCATGGCAACATAAATAATGAAACTACCTAATTTTTTTTCTTTACATATTTAGTGCCATTTCAAATTACCAAGGTATGGTTTGGGAAGAATTACTATGACCACACTCCAAAGGAAGAGAAGAGACTATCTATTCCTTTTACCTTCTACCTTAAACCACCAAATGCTACCAGTTGGTGCCACCATCTGGTAACACATAGAATAAAATAAAAAATGACCCAAACTATTTTAATTTGGTCCTGGTTCTACCTTACAGAACTAGACAACATAAGAACAAAATTCAGTGGGAAGAGCAAAAGGTCAAGAATCTCAACTGAAACAATTTTTAAAAATATAAATGAAGGGAAACTAGTACTGCCAGATTTTAAACTATACCATAAAGTAATAATCATCAAAATAATTTGGTACTTGTTAAAAAGTAGAAAAGTTGATCAATTGAATAAATTATGAAAACAGAATCTAGAACTAATCAAATATGGTAGCAGCGTCAGGTTAAAAAAAAACAAAGATATCAACTACTAGATTAAGGAATTCTTATCTCACAAAAATTGCTAAGAAAACTATTAAGTGGTCAGGAGGAAATTAGACTTAAATCCCCATTTTATATCATATACCACAATAAACTCCAAATGGTTGCAAACCCTAAATATTCAAGTTCATATAAAAATAAAGAAGAAATAAATAATATGCCTTTTACAACTATGGCTAAGGGGTTGTCAATCAATAAGCATTTATTAGTGCTTAACTATGTTCTAGGCACAGTGCCTGAAATGTTTTCAGCTCTGAAAACACAAGGAAAGGTAAAAGGTAAAATATAAAAAGTGTTTATATCTTTGTGTGTATATATGTATTTTGTATATGTATGTGTGTATGTGTGTATATATGTATGTGTGTGTGTATGTGTGTGTGTGTGTGTGTGTGTGTGTCTATCTGTGCTTAAATGTAGCCATCTTGGGGGAAGGAAGGAAGGAGGAGAGAAAAAAAGAACAAAGTAAAAAGTGAACAGCAGAGAACAAAAGAAAACTTACAAGAAAGCAAAGAGAAAATGGACAGTTCTGAACATAATGCATAGTATTTATTATATAGGCTTTCTTAAAATGGACATTTACTGTTGTATATTTTGAATCCTCTCTTACGTTTGGCTGTGCACATGGCAATGTTTCTTTTTTCTTTTCTTATTTTGTATTTAAGTTTCAGTATGTAAGTTTATAATATGTTTTATTTTCTTTTCTTATTGTATATTTAAGTTTTAGTATTTAAGTTTAAAATAAATTAATTTTAAAAAACATGTATGGAAACAGAAGGAAAGATTATCCTGCTCAAGGAATATAAAATAGGCCACTGTATCTGGATCAAAGGTAATAAAGTCTAAGAAGGCTGAAATACAGGAAGAGGACAGGTTGAGAAGGGCTTTATTTATTTGTTAGTTAGAGGATATTATAGTTATATTATATTTGATCCTGGAAGTAATAGGGAGTGACTCGAGTTTACTGGTGGTAAAGGAGAGAAGGGGAAGCTGAATATGATGTGGTCAGACCTACTCTTTAGGAATAGTCACTAGCAGTTGAGTAAGGATGGATTGGAGTCGGGAGAGATTTGCAGCTGGGACACTAAATAGATTAGAAAGCTAATGCAATGGTCCAAGTGAGAAGTTCTGAGGGTCTGAACTGGGGTGGGGCTGTGTGAGTGGAAAGAAAGAGATATATGTGAGAAATGTCATAAAGAACAAATGAAAATAAGAAATAAGATGATCCTAAATGATAAATTGGATAATTTCAAAGCTCTTGAATAAGCAATATTATTGCAATTAGAATTAGAAGGTAAATAGTTAACTTGGAGAAAATTTTCACCCAAAAAATATCTCTAATAAAAATCTACTATCCAAGTTACACAGAGAATCGATACCTATATGAGGATATGGAGGAAGTTCTCAAATAAAGAAATGTGAAACTATTAACAATCATATAAAAATTTCTCCAAATCACTAATGACAAGAGAAATATAAATTAAACCTGAAATTTCACCTCATATCCGATAGATTGGCAAAGACAGCAAAAAAAGGAAAACAGCAACTTTGGGGAGTAGTTGTAACAGGCCAACAAGCACATGAATGTAATGGAATTTTATAAACTGATGAAAAATGAAATTAAAAGAACTAAGTGAACAATTTAAGCTCTAATATCAATGATAATGTAAAGGGAAACTGAAAGAACTCAAAACTCTAATCAAAGCAGCATACCATAGTAACTTCAAAAGACTCATGGTGAAACCTATTTTCTGTCTCTTGGCAAAGAGGTGACAGACCATATATGCAGAATGAGATATACATTCTCTGACATGGCTAATGTAATGATTTGTTTTGCTGGACTACAAATATTTGTTATAAGAGAGGTCTACTAAGAGATGGATGAAGGTGGTAATGTACTAGATAAAGATAGGCATGAAAAAAAGCTTCAGTCAAACATCTCCTTGTAGATGCAGAGAAGAAAACAAAAAGAAGGGCAGAGGGACACACAAGCAAAGACCAGACTTTCTTTTTTAGTATATTGGTGAACTAATAATAATAAACATCCAAAACCAAAACCATACAACAAAAGTTTTAAATTTCCTTTACAATCCCCTTTCTTATTCATTTTTGTTCACTAAAACATTTGTGTTTGTTGATTGTTAGGTTTACAATTAAAAAAAAATAAAACGTTTAAAGGAAAAGGCATCTAAATGTTGAAAATGAGGGAAAAGGCTATTCACTAGACAGGGGCAGCCTACAGACAGCAATACAATGACATCCAGCCAAACAGGACTAGGGCTGGTGCTGGGGACTAATGTGAAACAAGCCTGGGAAGGTAGGCTGAGGATCACAGAGGGCAGGTGAGGAAGTTTCCATTCATGCTCCTTAGGAGCACTAAGAGCCACGAAAGATTGTGCCACTTTTCTTTTCGTCAGCACACTCTCCTAGCCTGCCTCCCTGTCACTTAGAGGCCCTAAAGTTAGTTTGATAATCCATTAACTACCATATTTTTCCTGAGTTCTCACTTTGTGCTCTGGGAAAACAAAACCAACAGATAAAATAAAGAATCAAAAAAATCACAATCCCTCAGGGACTCTCCATTTTATAGGGGAGAAAACTGAAACCCCAAAAGGAGAAGGAACTTATCTAAGATCACAAGTAATAAGTGATAGAACTTAGACTATTACCCAGACCTTCTGAATACAGAAGTAATTTCTGTCAAGAATATTACAGTCCTCTAACATTGCTTTTTTTTCGTTTCTGAACTTTAACAACTTGGTTTTAATCTGCCAGTACATATTTTCTGAGATAGGTAGTACTGTGGATGTTTAGTCCAGAACCGAACAGGAGAAAGACAGAAGACTGGACTGCATTTGGGAAACTATAAATGGTTTTTCAGGATCCCAAGCACAAATATCTTCCTTTTTAATGCCAACCTTCTCCTGTTGGTGTCATATGGCTGTGAAGGTAGGAAAACCTTGATCTTGAAACAATCACAATTGGAAGTGACTCAGTGGGGCAGTGAGGTAGTGCAGTGAATAGAGCTCTGGCCCTGGAGTCCGGAGGACCTGAGTTCAAATCCAGCCTCAGACACTTAGTACCCGCGTTAAGTGACTAGGCAAGTCACTTAACGCTGATCACCTCACCAAAAAAAGAAAAAAAAGCAAAAAAGAAAAAAGAAAAAAGAAAAAGAAAAAGAAGAAAAAGAAAGAAAAAAAAGAAAGTGACTCAAGGGGCAAGGGAGAGGAATACAGTGGATGTAAACAGGCTATATAGGATGTTACCATTAATTATCTATGTACAAAAAAATGACAAAGGATTATCAATGACATGTGTGACTAAGAAAGGTGAGTCAGTAGTGTTGTAAGAGTGAAGGAAAACAAAGTACCAAAGTATACACTGTCTCCTTTACATTTCTCCTATGAATTTCACTTCGGTACAGCCCTGAGTGAATTACAATAACTGAGTAGGTACAAAATAAATTATTTTAATAACTATTCTAAGCTCCTATTTTCTCATCTGCCTGGTTTATCATAAAGTCTACTAGCAATTCATAAACTATTTGCCTTTCAAGGAAAGGCAAAAATATTTTGCAATTACCTTATTTTTTTTCTTTTTTAAGCAATTGGGGTTAAGTGACTTGCCCAGGGTCACACAGCTAATAAATGTCAAGTGCTTGGCCTGAGACTGGATTTGAACTCAGGTCCTCCTGACCTCAGGGCCGGTGCTCTACCCACTGCACCACCTAGCTGCCCCCATTACTTATTTTTTTTTTTAAGAAGTGAAGCACAGCGAGGGATAAAACTTTTAAGGATTATTCACTAACATACTGATTGAATTCACTAAAGTCGGTTTCTTTACCTGTGTTTCCTTTTTCATCTTCTCTGATCTGTAAATTTTTAATTGATGTTTCCAATTCTAGCAGATCTCGGAGGTCTTCCTTATAGACTTCTATGTAAGATACTTTTATGTTAAAAGCAACGCTGCTATTTTGAGAAAGGCTTTGAAATGGGTCTTGGATGGCATGTGGAATGATGCCTTTTCTATCCTCAGCAACTGATGCTGAAAATGTAGAAAAAGAGGATGCTACCATAAATTTCATTTATGAAGACAGCTATATGGTGGACATGGGTAGGCTGTGAAATATTACCAACAAAGAAATGCACAGGAAAAGCAGCATAAGGATGTCTTCGGAGACATGTACATTCAGAAAAGACAGTGGGGCCATCATGTGATAAAAGAGAAGGCTAACAATGGTCAGCCCATGTATTCCACTGGAGGCTTCACAACTTGAAAGGATTTAGAGGAAGGTCCCCAGCATGGAAGGTGAATCCCCACAGAGGATGCATGGGAGGACATGAACAAGAGTCACACAGCATGAAATGGCGTGGCTGTTCAGGCTGTGATCTGCATCAGGAGAGACGGTATCTAAATTGATGAAAGCACAGAGCCATCAAAATATCTAAGAAGACTAGAAGGCAAAGGAAATTATGAATTCATCTTTACCTATATTTTGGTAAAACTTTTGACAGTCTCTTATGCTACCCTATTAGGCAAGATAGAGAGATGTGGGCTAGGTAGAATAAGAGCACAGACCCATCAAAATACTAAAAACTTCTTCAAAAATCAATTTCTTTATCAATTTCTAAAAAAATCAGATCTGTGAAGTTGTATGTGCTTTAATATATGCATCAATATTAAAAACAGTGAAATGTGATTTATCTAGTATTTCATAATCTCCACTGTTTATCAATTCTACCTTTCCAATATAACTATATTAAATGTAATTTTTTTTAAAAAACTGACTTAACTGCAACTTTGTACAAGGTATTATAGGGAACACCAAGAAGTCCAAGGCCCTCAAAGGGTCTACAGTCCAGTTGGAAGACAAAATGGACTTAGTAAAAGTTAAAAAACAACGTAACAGTTAAACAACAATTGATTTGTCTAGCCCTAACCTCTCTCAGGTCTCCTGACTTCAGTCTCACATCTACAACTGCAGACTGAACATCTTGAACTAGAATGTCCTGTAGTCACCTTAAACTCAACAAAACCCTCCCTTCTTCCTAACTTGCCTATTATTATAGAGGGGACCATCATCCTCCCAGTCACCCAGGTTTGTAACCTAGGTGTCATCCTCAGTTCCTCACTCATCACCATCCTTCCCCCCAGCATCCAATCTGTTTTTTTTTTCAAACATCTCTCCAATGCTAAAGCCAATACATTTTGTAGTTATTTACTCTACAGAAATATAGGTTATTTCATATCTGCCACTTTACTGAAGCTATTAACCAGCTTGACTAATTTGTTTGCTATTTTCTCATAGATGCCCCACAATGTCTGCAAATAGAGACCATTTTGTCTCACACTTGCTGCTGCTCATACTTTAATTGTGCTTTTTGTTCTGTAATAACCAGCATTTTTAGAACTACATCAAATAATAGTGGGAAGTAGACACATCTTTGTTTCACCCCATTTGTACTGGGAAAACTAGTATTTCTCAATTGCAAAAACAAACAAAAAATCCAAATATTAATTGTTGGTTTTACATATATAGAGATAGGGGTTTAATTTGCTAGTTCAGTGATATAGGGAACTTAGCCAAGGAAACTCTCTTTACCAATGCAGTTTAAGCACATTATACAGAGTTGCCTAGAGCACAAGATTAAAGTGATTTGCCTAGCATCATACAGACAAGTAGGGTTCAGATGCACAGTTCGGACCCAGATCTTCTTGATTTCAAAGTCAGCCGTTTGTACACTACACCAGTGATACCTAGGATATACTTTAGAGGCACCCTTCAATGCTTACGTTTTTTCTCCATCTATTGAATTGATCATGTTTTTGTTGTTGATGTGACAAGGCTAATTGTCTTCATGTTGAATTACATTCTTCTACCTCTGATGTAAATCCAATTTGTGAATTTTCACTATGCATTTTAGTGTCCTTTTAATCATTTTACTTAAAATATTTGTATCACTATTCATTACTAATATTAATCTAAGGTTTTTGCTCTTTTTGCCTCTTTGGTTTGTGTGTTAAGATCACATTTTTCTCATAAAAGGTGTTTGCTTGAGTGCCATCCTTTTTTATATTTGGAGAATTATTTTTATAGCTTTAATTATTCTTTCAATGTTTGATAGAATTCACTTTTAAAACCATCAAGTCTAAGGGTTTTTCTTTGGAAGTTCATTTATGGGTTATTCCAATTTCTTTTTCTTGAACTGGGTGGTTCAAAAATCTTTTTCTGAACTTAGTTAAGTTTATGTTTTTTGGTAGAAATTCATCCATTTACTTCTAATTCTCAGTTTCTCAGGCATATAACTATATATGACAGGTTTGGGTAATTCTCTTTATTTCTTCTGCACTTGTTATGAATTAACCTTGTTCTTTCTTGTCTTGTTCAGTCATTTTTCATTGTGTCCAACTCTTTGTGACCCCATTTAGGGTTTTCTTGGCAAAGATACTGGAGTGGTTTGCCATTTCCTTCTCTAGTTCATTTTGCAGATGAAGAAACTGAGGCAAGCAGGGTTGAGTGACTTGTCCATGGTCACACAGCTAGTAAGCGTCTGAAGCCAGATTTGAACTCAGGAAGATGAGTCTTCCTGACTCCAGGCCCAGTACTCAATCCACTGCAACATTTAGCTTCCCAACCTTGTTTATTACCTTTCTCTCTTAATCAGATTTTGTTAGTCTTTAAAAAAACAAAACTTTTATCTTATCAATACTATCTTAATTTTCAATTCTCTATATTTCATTTCTAACTTTCAAAATTTATTCTTTTGTATTTGTTTCAAAATTGTTAGTTACACTGATTCTTCAGTTTATAGTCACAGGGAAAATAAATAACAGCTGAATTTTCCTTACAAATAATGCAGGGTGGCCATCTAATGGACAAAAATGGTGGTGGCAAGCTAACCTGTATGAACGTACTTCATACTAACAGGTTGCCAGAAATAAATAACCCTACTTTCTGACCTGGTGTCCAAGAAAGCATTATATAGCAAAAAATTGAGGTGGTCTATACATTCTGGTTTAGTTCATATGTTACATTGTTGGCTATAAATTTTCTGTTTATAAGAATATTTGTTTAACAAGAACATCCCATACATTCTCTAACCTTACAAAAAATAATTTATTATTCATTCAAACTCAAAATAAATAAATAGCTGTATTTCAGAGAAGTAGTATAATAGTCTCTAAATCATATCTTAAAAAACAAATCTTAAAAAAATGGAAAAAAACAAATTTATCTAAGTACCCAAAATTCTTTACTTTTATTAAAGGGATAATCTACCAACTATTTGTAGTTAAAAAAAAACTACAGCTATAATTTTGCCATAATTTGTTCTTTAAAAGATTACACAAAGACGTTATAAATGTGAAAAATGTTACAGCATGTAATATTTGAAAAAAAAGTCATATGAAGTAAGGCAGAGCAAGGAATGTAGAACCAGAAGAATAGACACCTTGCAACTAAATAAAAGGAAAAATATGGAAAGAGATATAGAGGCAAATGGACAATGAATTGAAGGGAATAATGAGATCACAATGAACAGTCTCAAGGTTTTCATCACTCACACCATTTAAAGGCAGATGCTTTGGGTTGGAGGAGAATTTATGGTAAGAAGATGATGTTTTGGACAGAATTTGAATTTCTCAATCATGGCTTACAATAAAAGGCTTTTGGCCAGGGAAGGAGTGTACCTACCAAGGGACAACAAAAACATATTTTAAGAACTCTTACAATTTGGTTCAGAGTGCTTTGAATAGAATAAAGAAGGAAGCAAGAAAACAGCTTATGAATATCCACCAAGTTAAATATTACAGAGACCATCAGGTAACAAAGAAAGTGGTAGAACAGTAGAAATGCCCAGTGATCTCCAGGAAACCAAATCCAAGGAAGGAGTCAATAATCAAACCGATGACTTCGCATGTGCCAACATATACACAAAATGTGGGCTATATGGTGAACTTGACCTTTTAATGCTAGGGAAAAAAAAAACTGACCTCATAAGTAAGTTTCAAAGATATCTAGAAGAAGGTGTTTCCTGACTAGAAGATTATACTATATTGAAAAGGAAAATAATGGAGGGAAAGGTAGTGTAGCTGAAGCAAAGTAGTGATGTATATCAATAAGAAATACTCATATGGGCGCAGCCAGGTGGTGCAGTGGATAGAGCTCTGACCTTGGAGTCAGGAGGACCGGAGTTCAAATCTGACCTCAGACACTTGACACTTACTAGCTGGGTGACCCTGCGCAAGTCACTTAACCCCAACTGCCTCACCAAAAAAGCAAATAGTAATAATAATAATAATAATGATGATAATAATAATAATAATAATGATACTCATGTGAAAAGATCCCTAAATAAAGGAGATAGCAAAGGGGGACCTAGCACTTAGGGAAAGCTAAATGGAGGGAGAAACAGAAGTAATATTGCTGTGGGAAAATACCAAAGAACAGAAGAAGTGTCAAACACCAGCTCGCCTATGGTATGTGGCTCATCGGTCTTTCCAGTGGTGACCAAATCAGATTAAGATGTCATTGGGAAATACTTAACAAAAGAAATAAAATAAACAAACATAAATAAATAAAAATTCAACAAAACATAGGTAATACTAATGGTTTTCTAAGTCAATATGCAACCTGCTGGGATCCTTATGTACAATTTAGAGGCCACTGTTTTTGAGTTTGACACCACTACCACAGAACATCTGAGGAGACAGAAGCAAACAACTAAGGATTCCTACTATGATAGAGCAGCGATATCCTCTCAGAGGGTGAAGAAAGTGACAAGGCAAGTACTAATCTAGAACTAACATTGGTTAGTATAGAAGAAATGGTTGCCAAAGGAGAAATGACAGGACTCTTGGACTTTTACCACAGAGAAAAGATGGGCTTAGGATGACATGTCCTAGATTTCAGAGAAATAGTAGTTTGGATCACATTGCCTAATATTCTACAGGGAAAGTCTGTCCAAGAGGAGTGAGTTCTTGAAAGTTTTATTGTGAAAACACGAAGAGAATTAATTCCAATGAGGTATAAGTGGGGGAGCTGCCTGAAGAGAATAATGTGGCTATATACCTAAACAAAAGATTTTCTGAAGACCCATATATTAGACAGAAGTGAAGGCAGGTAGTTATTGCACAGCCTCTGGAATTTCATTAAATCTTTACACATAGTCTAGCAGATGTAGTTTGTCCTTGTCTGGTCCCTTATGATTGTTCATTTGCATTTGCCTTTTTCTGTTCCTCTCAGTTCCTGTGTTGGAACTTCAACGCTTCTCCACAGTTCTGGTCTTTTTTTCAAGAATGCTAGGAAGTCCTCTATTTCATTAAAGATCCATTTCCCCCTCGTAGCACAATACTCAGTTTTGCTAGATAAATTATTATTGGCTGTAAACACATATCCTTTGTCTTCTAGAACATCATATTGCAAGTTCTCTGTTTCTCTCGTGATGGCTCTACATCATGTGTGATGGTGACTACGGCTACTCAGTACATGAATTCATTCTTTCTTGATGCTTGCAGAATTTTATCTTTGACCTGAAAGCTCTGGATTCTGATTATGATGTTTCTGGGACTTTTCATTTTGGAGTTTCTTTCAGCAAGCCACAGGTGGATTCTGTTTGCACTATACCTTCTGGTCGGGAAGATACAAATTAAAATCAAGCCTCAGACACTAGCTGTGTGACCTTGGGCAAGTCACTTAACCTCTTGTTTGCCTCAGTTTCCTCATCTGTAAAATGGGGATAATAATAGTACTTACCTCCCACAGTTGTTGTGAGGATCAAATGAGATAATATTTGTAAAGTGCTTAGCATGATACCAGACACACAAATGCTATTATTATTATTACTGTCATCATCATTATTATTATTTCTTAAAATATCATGTTCTAGGTTCTTTTTTTTATGGTGTTCAGGTAATCCAATGATGCTTAATTTTTTTTCTTCCTTATCTGTTATCCAGGTTAGTTGTTTCTACTATGAGATAACTTACATATATTCCTCTATTTTTTCAGTTGTTTTTTACTTTGTTTTAATATTTCTTGTGGTCTCAAAAAATCATTGGCTTCTATCTGATCCATTTGAATTTTCAGGGAGTTTGTTGCTGAGGCAGAGTTTTATATTTTTCATGCCAAGCTGTTAATTCCCTTTCCAAATGGTTCTTCCATAGATCTAACTTATTTTCAATTTTATTCCTTAAGTACACTCTTTTCACTTATAAAAACATTTTTAATTCTTGTTTTAATCTCTTCTAAGAATTCTAGTTGTGTTTGTGCCCAAGCTG
Source organism: Vombatus ursinus (assembly GCF_900497805.2). Taxonomy (NCBI): domain Eukaryota; kingdom Metazoa; phylum Chordata; class Mammalia; order Diprotodontia; family Vombatidae; genus Vombatus; species Vombatus ursinus. The sequence goes on along the minus strand of NW_020943787.1, from coordinate 319,675 downwards.
TGTTTTTCTCTGAGGCTTTGTTTGCAAATTTTTTGTAGTGCTTCTCTTCTGAGGTTTATATCTTGAGTGTTCCTGTCAACACAATAATTCTTTATGGGGGGATTCTTTTTTTTTTATTTGCTCATTCTTCTGGACTACTTCCTAACTTCAGATTTGGTCTTAGGACTGGGCTCTGCACACTTCCGGAGAGGTCCGGACTGGTCCTGTTGCTGCTTTCTTGAGGTTCTCTGTTATTCTAGGATTTCAAGGACAGGCTAGAGACTGAAAAACTTTCAGTGGACTCAAAGTGGTCTCATGAAAGGCAGTTTGATTACCGCCCGTGTGGACTGAGCTCTGCAAGTTCCTGAACTGGGTTGGAATCTGGGCAAGAGTATACTGCTGCAGGACTCTGCCCATATGAGCCATTTGGGAGGCTCGGCCAGTTCAGATTGTCAGAACTGAAGGCTCCCTTTGATCTGGAATTCCTGCCCTGGTTATCCCTCTGTAAGCTTCTGAATGGGTTAAATGCTGGGAGTGAACCCCTGCTCTGAGTCTGGGGTCTGAGCTATACCACGAGCTGCTAACTTGCCTAAATCTTGCAACCTTAGACACACAACACAGAACCACATCTCAACCCATCCTAGATATGTGACCCATCCTAAATGATGCATTCAGTGCCCTGCTATGGTTCTGGGACCTCCCTGGTGCACAGCCTCTCTCTGGACCACTGAGTGTTCTATGTATGATATGCTTCATTCCAGGTCCTGTCCCTAGACAGTCCACAGACTTCTCTATCCCCTGTGACAAACTGGGCTGGACAAATGACACACTGTGACTTTTTCTTGAATTTCTCCATCAGGATTCAGTGTGATGCATTTTCTAGCTCTGTTTGGAGTAGGGTCGTTTTTTAGGGGGGAAGTGGGAAGAGAGGTGAGGATGGAGCTCCCTGCAGTTCTTCCTGGTATTCCACTATCTTAACTTCCACGAATGCTTTCTTATTTGACCACCAAAGAGCTGCAAGGGACTGACAGTTATAGCCTCTCAAAGTGCAAGAAGTTTGGGACCAATAAACAAGTGCTGGTTTTAATTTTAAATCCTTTCTTTGTTACCTCTCAATAAAAGTGTTGGGCAATTCTTAGGCACTTTAAACACAGATTAAGTTTTTTTTTCTTTCTAAGCAATACAAGTTTTTAGAAATCCATCCTTTTCCAAATAAACCTATTTCATCCACATTAAAAACATGTTCATCCACATTCTTCAATGACTTTCTTCAATGAGGCTATTTAGATGCGGCATTCTTATCTGCACTGGCCTCCTCTCAGTAATTTCAACATTATGCAATTAAACTCAATTTTTAAAGCAAACTGACCAACACTTATAGTAAAAGTTTCTCCACCATCCACTTCATTTCCATTTTCTTTTACTGTCTTAAATAAACTCAAAGATTTTGTCTAAATGGCTGCTCTGCTGAGAAATGCATTTTTTACTATAATCTTCAATCCATATGGTTATTAAAAGATGCTTTATCACTACAACACTTCTATTTGTTAGACTGTTTGCAAAACACAAAAAGTTGGATGAAATTTTGTCTTTTTCTTTTATTTCGCCTAAGTGTTTTACAATATTCTGTACCACAGATTCAGGCATTCTAATATCTAATACTAGAGTTCCTATGACCACATTCCTGTCATTTAATTACAACAAATTTTTGTTCTAAGGCATGAACAAACTTTTTTTTTGGTACTGTCAGTGTTTCCATGTGAAGTACTCTTCCTTTTGTTATAGGCTCTTTTAAAAAAAATTAACTTATTGATCATATGGTACACAGCAACAAATCACATTCACATGCGATGACAGCCAAATGCAAACTGATGACAGTGTGTTAAAACCTCAGTATTCCATTAGTTGGATTTTGGTTCACATTAAACACAACCCAGTATCATTTTATAATTTGCCTAAAATTGAATGATACATTATTCAAACTCACATCATTCAAGGCTTCAATATATTTACTAAGGCAAACATAAGGTAAGTGAATGGTAAAAAAAAACAGTTGGTACAAAACATACCCTCTCCCACCAAAAAAAAAAGTCTGTGACACTCTCCCACAAGTATATATAAAGTCCAAGGCAAGGGTGGGGAACCAGTGGCCTAAAGGCCACATGTGGCCTTCTAGGTCCTCAAGGGCAGCCCTTTGACTGAAGCCAAACTTCACAGAACAAATCCCCTTCACAAAAGGATTTGTTCTGTAAAACTTGGACTCAGTCAAAAGGTCACACCCAAGGACCTAGAACTCAAGGCCACAGGTTCCCCACCCCTGGTGCAGGGAAAAGTAGGCTCCAGATTAGAGAGCACATGTTGCAAATGGATAACTCCTAAATCCTGGTTGCTAGAAGTTCTTTTCTCCCTTTGTGGGGGCATTTATAAGGTTCCCTGTAGAAATGGTAGAGTTTCTCTACTGGGCTCCTGTTAGTCTTACTCCACAATTCTGCATTCCTCAGTTTGTCTAGTTTGCCCTGGGCCCCTGGAGTTGACACTGTATCAGCTTTTCCAGGAATGCTCTCAAGTCTAAGCTGCAGATTGGATGTCCAAAATCCTCCAATTCTCAGAAGTCCACATGATCTTCTTCTGAGGATCAAAGTGGGGGCAGGGAAGGTAAGAGGGGAGGATCCTGAGGTTCATATCCTCCTTCCCAATGACTGATTCACTTTCAGGGCCTTAACTAGAACTTACTCAAATGGCAATGATATTAAACTGACTTGATGACATTATACAAGCCCATTAGGCCTCCATCAAGTCCCTCAGCCAATCAAAATAGACTTTCTGTCCCCCCTAGTAGAAATGACTTTGATTGATTCCATAGAGATCATAAAAGTACTACCTGATAAAGTTATCAGGACTGGGGCGGGGGGTGGTGACTGACTGGACTGACCCCCTACCCTTATATAATAAAGAATATAGAAGTGTGGCACAATCCTGTAAAAAATGAGGTAAGCAGTAGTAAAGCCTAAAATAAGGTGAGTCTGGCAAGAAAATATAACTGTAACGACAACAAAATAAGGCTAAAGTTAAATCATTTGTAAATTAATATGGTGTGGTAGAAAGAATGCAGAACTTGGAGTCAGAGGATCCATGTTCAAGTCCTGGCTGTGAATGAGAAAATAGGAGAAATTCAGAAAAACCTGGGAAAAGCTATACAAATACAAAAACAGTTTACCAAAAGAACTATATGCATAATAACTGTAATAACACTAATGAAAACACCAAAAGGCTGCACAACTCGAACCAAATGCCAAAATCAGTTATAAAGGGCAGATTAAACCTACCTTGTTCCTCTAAGTAAATGGTTGGGAAATACACATGACAATTGGCATATGCATTCACACAGTGTCATTGTGCCTGTTGGTTATGCTTCATTGGTGTCCTTTCTTTTGCCTCTAGTACTTGTCTGCCGCTTTGACTTACAGATGCAAAATACCCTGACATATGAAACACTAAAACAAGACCTATGTAATTTGTTTTCAGCTCTAGAAAGAGGCTGGGGTCTGTATTCAAAATCATGGAACTAGAATGAAAAAAGCCATCTCCATTTATTTTGTTTTCTTCCAACTTTGGATTATTAAGCTCTTCTCTCCAAATAACCTCCTTCTTTGGGATTTTGGACCCATCCAGCCTTATCTATTGCCATCATCCCTTGCCTTAAAAAAACAGCAGTAAAAAACATGTTGTGGCTTTTTCCTCTTTCATTTTCCAATTGCTTTCAGTTACCTAATACACTGAGGGAATGGTTATCAACAGCTTTCCTACTCTCCCAAATAATCTGAGAAACAATATTGAGAAACTTCCCAAACAATACTGAGAAAATAGTAGCCAACTGTCCTCTCCTTCTAAGGTTTGAAGGAAAGGTTACTTCCTTTAAATGTCTAATTTCTCATTGGTAAGATCCAAATGGGAATCTCTATTATTTCCAGTTTAATAAATCAATGAATGGTCCTGCATAAGGAAACAGATACATAATAGATAAGATAGATATATAGACTAGTATGGATGAGTTACAGAATAAGAGGTAGACCCACTAAAAGAAAGAAAGATATAGCCTCTTCTCATTTTGTTAGCCAACGCCTCCATGTATTTATTGATTGATTGGGTGACTCAGTCAGCTTCTGCCCGCCCCACCTTTGGACAAAAGAAATGAGCCCAGAGAATGAGTCCACAGATACAGCACACATCGGGAAAAAATCCCCCCTCCCAACCTGGATCTTTGGGTAGACAAGAATGGCTATCTATATCTATATCTATATCTATATATATATATATATATATAAGCCAAAGGATTGCTATAAAGTTAAAGTTTGACCTCTGACCCCATCAGCTCCAAGTAGTACAGATCTTGGAGGAATATGTGTGTTGCGGGAAAGTTGGAGGGTGAGCAGGGGAAACCAATAAGAACCTCACTGACCATGTGAAAAAGCAAAGTCAATCTCCTTTTTGTAAATAAGGACCCTTAAAGCCTCATGCTTCCCTCCCTCAGACTCCTGAGATCTTCCTTCCCCTAACCAGTCTGTGTCCAGGCTGTTAATGTTTAAACAGGAGAGGTACACTTTTACAGACAACAACTGATAGAGTAATACCTAGGCCTAAGAGGAAAAAAAAAAAGAATTTGCCCAAGGTCACCCCATGTTAATGGCAAAAAGTAAAAGACTACAACACAGGTCTCCTAACTCCTAGGAGAATGTAAAGTGCTCTACAAATCTTCAAGTGCTATTCAATGTGAGCTATTATTATTATCATCATTAGTCTCACGCTCTGTCCAAATTCAAAAGAAAGCACACACAAAATATTCAAATTCAGCAGTCAAGATGAATCCTTCAAAGGTAGTAACTTCATGATCTTCTATTTTATTTTTATTAGTCTCATTTCATAGTTTGCTTCTTGGTAGTAAACCAGATAACCATATATAAGTAAAAGGAGCTTAAGGATCTTACCAATGTGGCCTCCTCCAATGGTGTATGTCTTCCCAGATCCAGTCTGTCCATAGGCAAAAACTGTAGCATTATATCCCTCCATCAATGATGCCACTAGAGGTTTGATACAGGTACTATAAACCTCATCTTGGGTTGAATTTTTGCCAAACACAAAATCAAAAGTGAAGATGCGGTCTTTTCCAATGATAACTTGCTGGGTATTGGGAATCTGTCTCACACATATTTGGTGATCATGAAGAATTTCTTTGCAGAGCAGAGGTCTAACTCTTACTGCAACTCTCACTGGTATTTCTTCCATGGTACAATAAATTCCAGTGAATTGGTTTCCTAATTTTTAATACCTAGTGTGTGAAGCATTCTTATTATTTGTGTTTTCGTAACAGCTTGATTCCTGTACATAAAAATGACAAAAAAATTATTTTTTCTCAATTGTCAGAAATCTTTTGATCAAACTAGAGTAACCACCAATAATGGAGAGAAGGCGCCATTATAGTTAATTAAACTAGCTATATCTAAATAACTTACAAAAAATAAATTATTTTAAACAAAATATTAGTCACAAAGCTTGTCATCCTATAGAAAAAGATGTAAAGTAATCCGTAAATGAGGGACTGGATTTGTTCTACGGAGCTACTGAGGGCAGAACTAGGACCAATGAGTAAAACTAATATGGAGGGTAACTGGTGCTAGAAAGAGCCTTATAACAACTAAAGGAGTCCAAAAAATGAAGCGAGGTGCTTTATTAGATAGTGAATCCCTCATCACTTGAAGTATTCAACCAGAAGTTAGATGATCACCCCTGAGGGCACCTGTAAGGGGTGAAGAGGTATCTTTCATAACTAGAAAGTTGGCCCAGATAACCAATGAAATCCCTTCCAATTCTATATAACTAAGTACAGTAAAATATTTTGCCAGTGCATCAGTCTAAATAATGACTGGTTTGAGGTTTAAAATATTAAGACGATAAAATACATCTTTGGACAATTGGAGCTCTTCTACTAAATTTTCCGGCTATGTATTCAATCGAAGGCACCAGGATGCTCTTTAAAATAGATAAAGGAATAAAAACAAGATCCATCACTATAAGGTTTATATTTCAAAAGTATTCTAAATAAGAAATCATTTTCTCAGTCCTATGTCATTTTTATGCTGTGGAGAATTGTACATTCTGAAGATCCTAATGTTGCATTACTAACACGTAAACAAATAAAATATTTCGAAGTCAGTAGTTTAACTATTAACGTGTAAAACTGAAGCCATTTCCCCCATTCATTCAATAAGTACGTAAATCCTCTAAGTTTAAAATGGATACCACTACAATCTTCACCCACAAGGAACTTACAATTAAGTAGAAAAGACTAGACTCATAGGTAGAACATAAACAAATCCATGATCTCTACAAACACCACACATTTACTGCTTACAGAATACCAAGTAAGTCAGCAATTATCAGCCATGGGCTGGGGCTGGTCCCTGAAGAGTCCTCACAAAAGGTGAGTCACTCCTTTAATGAGTTGTTGTTAGTAATTAACTATACAGACATGTGAAATGAAAAAATTTTGGACAGCTACATATCATAAATTTCAAAGACTTGTGATATTGAGGTTTACTATAATACTATGATGAAACAGCACTTCCATAAGTAACGTAAAAAAAAAAAAACAACACATTTCCAACATTGTTGTACCCTCTGGTACTTAGGCCCCCAGAGAACAACAACATCAAAAATAGACTCCCTTGGGCTGCAATATCTCCAAACCAAAAGTCAGTCCACTAGTAATAGCCAAAGATAAAACATATATACCTCTAAGAGGTCATGAATATTCCATCCTTAAGAGAGTTTGAGTTAATGGAAATAGCCCTGGAATTAGATCCAGAAGACCTGGGTTCATATCCATGGTTTGACACTGACTAGCTGTATCCATTCACCTCTGAGCCTCAAACTTTCCAACAGAGGATAATAATTCTTGCACTACCTATCTGAAGCTTTGAGAACTAGGAGATGTGAATTACTATTCAAATGGAACACTCAGAAACAGTATAATGAGGGAAAACTTTGTTAAACACTAAAAAACTAGAAAATTCTGGGACATTACGTGGAAAACTGGATCCTAGTTAGAAAGTGCACTGTGTCAGGGCAGCTAGATGATGCAGTGGATAGTGCTCCAGTCCTGCAGTCAGGAGGACCCCAGTTCAAATTTGGCCTCAGACACTTGACAGTTATTAGCTCTGTGACCATGGGCAAGTCACTTCCCTGATTGCCTCGCCAAAAAAAAAAAAAAAAAAAAAGTGCACTGTGCTCAAAAGAGGAAACCAGGGTAACTAAGAGGATTTATTATTTATTTTTTTAAAAAATCTATGAATACCCATAATACCTGAGGTAATAATTATACAAAATTGTACAATTCATTAAAAATTTACTACTCCAAATACTAGTACTTTAGTACATTAAGTACATTATACTAGTACATTACATACTATAAATACCTAAGACAGCTAAGTGGTGCAGTGGGTAGAGTGCTGGCCTGGAACCAGGAAGATTCATCTTCCCAAGTTCAAATCTGGCCTCTGACACTGACAGCTATGTGACCCCTGGGCAAGTCACTTCACCCTGTTTGCCTCAGTTTCCTCATCTGTAAATTAAGCTGGAGAAGGGAATGGCAAAGCACTCCAGTACCTTTGCCAAGACAACACCAAATAGGGTTATGAAGAGTCAGACTAGACTAAAACAACTGAGCAACAACTCAAATACACAAAGGCAAGGGTTGTGACCTATGTGAGAGCCTTCATTCTACTTCAGCTGGTGAAATTGCTGTAATAAAATGTCATAGTAAAACATTGTTTGAAGGATGCTTTTGTTTAAAAAAAAAAAGTAGGGATGATTAGAGTTTGACCATAAAAGTTCACCTTACCTAGCCACATAAAATTAACAAGGCCACACAAAAGAAGGGGAATAAATGAAAGCAGCATAAAAGAATTTGAATAAAAGAATACTGATCCACAGTTTACTCAAACACTGTAGTTGGATGCTCTTTTGTGGTATGGAAGTGACTCTGGATTCTGGAAAGCTATATCAGAATGGCCCAAATTCTAGAGGTTCCTACAACAATTCATAAAGTCAAGGGCTCCAGGTGATTCAAGGACCGACCCAGTTCAGAGTGGCTTGCTACCAGGGTGGAATAATCTCCGATGTCATGTGAACTAACCAGGTTTGTGTGATAATCTCTAAATCTTCTCCACTTCCTTGGTCCTTGGGTTTTCAAAACGTAATCATTTTGTCTAAAAATTGCAGCTTAGAAAAAACTGCTTTCTGAAAATGTTTTCTTATAAGATAAAATTTAAAGTATTAAATGCATATAATCATAAAAGATTTTAGGTCTAGAAAGGACCTTGGCAGTTAATTTGCTCAGTCTTTTCATTTTACAAGATAAGGAAAGAAAGGTTCCCAGAGAATTGACTCAGTCACATTCTTATGAAAGAACTATGTATTCTAACTCCCCAGCCCCACCAATGCGTTTTCCTCTGCATCTCCTTGTCCAGTAACTTCATCACAGAAGTATATCTGACTCCCATGTCTGAACGAAGTTGGTTATTTGGAAGAGAAATAACTTTTTTTTTTTTTTTTTTTACCAAGAGAGAATGAAATGAATATGGAGTTCTCTTTTCTCTTCCCGTTTTGCACTAATCACTACGGCCACAAGCCCTCCTCTTTATTGAGGAGAAATGCAGCCTGCAGAAGTTCCCACCTGCCCACTAGGTGAGAGAACCAGAATGTAAACCCAAGTCCTGTGACCCTGCCGCCAGCGACCCGCTCACTGCACCACACTGCCTGCTTTCTGCCCTGGGCACGGTTCCCCGTGAGTATACTATCTTAGTCATTAGACAGCACTGTGCCCGCTCCCCTGGGGATCCGTGACCGCATCCCCCCACTCAAACACAGGACTGAACTCCCAGGCCTGGGTCACAGCCATTCGTCTCCTGCGCTTGCAGGAGCAAAGACCCCCTTGCAGCGACCACCGTAAAGGCATTGGTGACCAGGCCCCTGGGGCCGCACAGCCCCGGCGCCCTTCCCTGCCCTTGGCGGGGATGGCACCGAGCACCCCCACGGGGGCAAAGGGCTTTGCCCCTGCGGGGGCCGCACCGAGAGGCGCCTCCGCGACCCGGGTCTGCTCAACCTCTGCGCCTCCCGGACCCCGGGGAGCCCTAGGGCCCTCCCGGGAGGCACAAAGTCACACACACACACACACACACACACACACACACACACACACGATGACAAAGGCCGCCAGTCACTCTGAAAAACACAGCGGGGGTGGGGGGGAATGAGGTTCACCAGTCCCCGAACCCCTGCTCCACATCCGAGGGGGAGGCAGAAGGACACTTCGTCACAAGGAGCCCCACGGAGGCCCTCGGCACCCCCAAGGTACCGGGAGACCCCCAGGCCTTCTCTCAGAGAGGCAGCCCCCCTCCCCAACTGCCCGGCCGGCGAGGACCAGATTTCGGGGGGATGGGCGGGGCGGGGTCGGCGGTGAGCGGGATGGGAGGGGGGCCCACGTTAACCTCGGTTCCCGGCATGAGCAAGGGCGCGGGCAGACCGGGCTGAGGCTCCAGCCAGGAGCGGGCTCCCGGGGAGGCAGGCGGCGGTCCAAGGGGAACCCCGAGGAAGGATGGGGAGGAGGGACGGGAAGTGGGTGGGTAGTGATTGGGGGGGCAGTTATTGGGGGGGAGTGATGAGGGGGCGGGCCCACTCGCCGCCGGACACTGACCAGGCTCGGGAGAAAGCCAGCCTGCGGCCCCGCTCAGGCTTCCGAGCCTCGGCCTCCTCCGCTCCTGGGGCTCCTCTTTTGTAGCCGGTCTTTGCCTCGGCCACGGCGGAACGCCCAGCGCCCTCCCCTGGGCAACGGCGGAGCGCCCAGCGCCCTCCCCCTGACAAGGGCGCCTGCGGGCCAGCGAGTGCACCGGGCCCAGGGACCGTCGGGGCAGAGCGCCGCGGTCCCGTCTTGGGGTCTCTCTCCCTCCACGGACAGCGACCCCTGCTGCAGCCTCGGAGGGACGCCAGCTAGAACCCCGAACAATCCTGGCCAAGCCACCAAAGAAGGTGAGCAGCTCGCGGGGAAGGTGGCAAGGGCGTGCGGGTCAAATGTTTGCCCACTGACTCTCCGGAGAACAAACAGACCCATATAAACAGTGTGCAGGACACGCTTTCTGGTGGAATCAGCATGGTTAACACTTTACTATCTCTGGACGATGGACAAAACAGTAAATCACGCCCCTTGTTAGAGTGTTTGCCTCTTTCTGCCGCGTAGATGCTCGCGTTGAAGGTTTCACCATGGGCTCTGCAGTTGGAGCTGGCTCCAGCACCTCTCCGCAGGGTGGTCTTTGTTCAGGAAGCCCACGTTGCCCTTCATTGGGCCTACCAATGAAAGGAAGGGAAAAGGAAGACACTCAGTTATAGTCATCCCTACCCCTGCAAAGGGGTCTGTGCATCCAGGCCAGTCAATGCCCACAAGGAAGCATCGGGCTGGGAGAGCAATGAAGCACACACAGGGTTACCTTGCAAGAGAAAATAGAAAAAACAAACAAAAAAAAAAACCAGTCACTTAGACTTTCCCCTCCTGCTGTCCTCAATAAGAGCAAAAACACCTTAAGATTGAGAATAGGATCTGATCAGAAGGAGAAAGCCCAACAAAGGACCCCTGTTAGGGAGGAGCAGAGAAAGTCTCCTTGGCCTGCTGGTAAATCTGAGCTTTTTCCTATCTCATAGTATGCACGCCAACGGTTGTTTCCAATACATTCCTTTCCAATCCAATACAACAAACGTTTAGTGAGTGTCTAGGGTGTGCAAGAAAAACATTTCATGTTTACTAGCCATAACAGTCCTAAAAATAAAGGTAACTGTGAATACCATACAATAAGCTTTGGCTGCTATTTCAATCATAAATGCCTTCCCTTTTGGGGCTGGGATTCCCTATGGTATAATCTGTGAAGTAAATATCCTTAAAGAAAAGGTAAAAAAAAAAAGTAACTTCGGTAAACTTCCTATCAACTTGCTTTTAACTGGTTACCTCACTTGGTCAGGGCATCGTGTTAAGGAGGTTAAGTTTATGGATTCTATCTCATTACAGCTGGGTAGCCAAAAGTTGTCTAGCCTAAATCCCACAAAGGGAAACTTGTCAGAGAATGTGAACAGGCTAGCAAAGATGCATCATCGCAACTTCAAAAAGCAACTCTTAAGAAAAAGGGTGAATTCTACTGAAATTAAAGTGCTAGTCTCAACTATGAAAGATAGGGATGACATTATATCCTTGATAGATATTACATCCATAGCTTGCATACTTGTTACATGGAAAATGTACATAATGGGGTCCAGTGCGCTCCTAGATCACGTGAGAGGGCATCTCGCTATGGGGAGGATGATGCTAGGTGGCTGCTTCAGGGAGGATTATGATGACATGTGAGGGGATTGTTGTGGAGACCCCATAGCATGTGTGAACATTCAGGAAGGGGCTGGTGAAGAGAAGGCTTTCTGATTGGCTTTGGAGGTACTCAGAAAGGTACATCAGCTGCACCTTCCTCTTCTGATTGATGTAGTTCAATTATTCTGCAAATAGAATTATCAATTTTTTTTTTCAGGCAGCTGGGTAGTAACATGAGTATAGAACTTGGCCTGAGCTGAGCAAGACCTGAGTTCAAATTTGACCTCAGACACTTACTAGCTTGTATCACCCTGGGTGAGATACTTAATCTCTTTTTTGTCTCAGTTTGTTTATCTGTAAAATGGGGAAAATAACAGCACCTACCTCACAGAGTTGTTGTAAGGATCAAATGAGATGAGAATTGTAAAGCATTTAACATAGGGCCTGGCACATAGTAGGTACTACATAAATGTTAGCTATTATTATTATTGTTCATTGGATAAAGATTTCTATTAGTGTACTAGTAATGTTTATAGAGAGTCTACAAACTGTTATTCTTCCCCTTGCCTTCCTCTTTTCTGTTTTTTTTTTATTTTTAACATGTGTTTTTAAAACTTTGGGTTACGAATTTTCTCCCTTCCTCCCTCCCTATCCACCCTCATTGAAAAGGCAAGCATCGCAATACAGGTTATACATGTGTAGTCATGCAAAACACTTCCATAGTAGTCGTGTTGTGAAAAACTAAGTATATTTCCCTTCATCCTATGCTACCCCCCATTTATTCTCTTCTCTCTTTTGACCTCGTCCCTCCCCAGAAGTGTTTCTTTTTGATTATCCCCTCCCCCAATCTGCCCTCCCCTCTATCGACCCCCTACTCTCTTGTCCCCTTCCCACCTTATTTTCCTGTAGGGTAATATAGATTTCCATACCTAATTGTGTATGTTATTCCCTCCTTAAGCCAAATCCTGTGAGAATAAGATTCACTCATTTCCTCTCACCTCCACCCATTTCCCCTACACTGTAAAAGCCTTTTCTTGTCTGTTTCATGTGAGATATTTTACCTCATTCTACTTCTCCCTTTCTCCTTCTCCCAGTATAATCCTCTCTCACCCCTTAATTTTATTTTCCAGATATTGCCCTTTCATCTTCAACTCATCCTGTGCCCTCTATCTATCTATCTATCTATCTATCTATCTATCTATCTATCTATAAACACATATAATTATTTTTCTCTCCCACTACCCTAATGCTAACAAAGGACTCATGAGGTACAAATATCATCTTTCCCTGCAGGAATGTAAATAGTTCAACCTTAATAAGTCTCTTATGATTTCTCTTTCCTGTTTACCTCTTCCATGTTTCACTTGAGTCTTGTATTGAAAGTCAAATTTTCTACTCAGCTCTGGTCTTTTCCACAGGAATGCTTGAAAGTCCTCTATTTCACTGAATAACCATTTTTTACCCTGAAGGATTATACTCAGTTTTCCTGGGTAGGTGATTCTTGGTTGTAATCCCATCTCCTTTGCCCTCCGGAATATCATACACAATGCCCTTCAGTCCCTTAACGTAGAAGCTGCTAAACCTTGTGTTATCCTGATTGTGTTTCCACAATACTTGAATTGTTTCTTTCTGGCTGTTTGCAATATTTTCTCCTTGACTTGGGAATTCTAGAATTTGGGTACAATATTCCTAGGAGTTTTCCTTTGGGGATATTTTTCAGGAGGTGATCAATGGATTCTTTTGATTTCTATTTTGCCTTCTGGTTCTAAAATATCGGGCAGTTTTCCTTGATAATTTCTTCAAAGATGGTGTCTAGGCTCTTTTTTTGATCATGGCTTTCAGATAGCCCAATAATTTTTAAGTTCTCTCTCCTGAATCTATTTTCCAGGTCAGTTGTTTTTCCAATGAGATATTTTACATTCTCTTCTATTTTTTCGTTCTTTTGGATTAGTTTTACAATGCTTTGATTTCTCATAGAGTCACTAGCTTCCAGTTGCTCTATTCTAGTGTTTAAGGAAGTATTTTCTTCAGTAAGCTTTTGGACTTCCTTTTCCTTTTGGCCAGTTTTGCTTTGTAGGTCATTCTTCTCCTCATTGGCTTTTTGGACGTCTTTTGCCATTTGGGTTAGGCTATTTTTTAAGTTGTTATTTTCTTCAGTATTTTTTTGGGTCTCCTTTAGCATCACTCTCAGTTTTTCCTCTACGTCTCTTACTTGCTTCTCAAAATACTTTTTGAACTCTTCCATGGCCTGGGACTGATTCATATTTTTCTTGAAGGCTTTGGGTGTAGGAGCTTTGGCTTTGTGGCCTTCTTCTCGTTGTATGTTTTGATCTTCTTTGTCACCAAAGTAAGATAAAATAGTCGGACTCTTTTTGCGATGCTTGCTCATGATCCTGGCCAATTACTTGAGTTATAAACTCTTTGTTGAGGTAAGGATCTGTTTCCAGTGTGGAGAATGTACTGTCCCAAGCTTCACGGGTTTTGTGCAGCTATTTTCAGAGATACTTCTAGAGACCTGTAAATTTTCAGTTCTTCCAAGGTGCTATGATCAAGGGCAAGGTGTTTAGTCCTTTCCTGTCCTGTGCTCTGCTCTATGAGTGACCACAAGCCCTCTTTTCTGTCTTGCAACTGTGAGGAGGGTTTCCTCTCCACAGCCACTACAAGCTCCACCACGCCAGCGCTCCTCCTTGCCCCAGGACCGCCACCCAGAACTGTGACCCAGATCCAAGCACGGGCAAAGCAAGAGAATCCTGCACCAGCAGGGAGATCCCTGCAATCCCCCTCTGATCAGTCACTGGATTCCACATCAGTCTATGGGCCAGAAGCTCAGGAGGCAGCCACTGCCCCCGGGGCCGCACTTGGGGGAATAGGGCTGGGACACTGTGCTCCTCTCTCACCATAGAAACAGACTTTTCCCACTGACCTTCTAAGCTGTCTTGGCATTCATGGGTTGAGAAGTCTGGAAACCTCCACAGCTGGCCACGATTCAGTCCTCTGAGGCCTGCTCCAGGTTCACCGCGGCTTGCGTGCCCACGCCGAACTGCGCTCTTCCCTCCCGGCGCGAAATACCTTTCTGATCAACCATCCAGGTTGTCTTGGGCTGGAAATTTCTTTCACTCTGTCTTTTTGTGGGTTCTGCTCTTTTATAATTTGTTTGAAGCCATTTTTGTAGGCATTTGGAGGGGTTTGGGGAGAGAGCTCAAGCAAGTCACTGCTTTTACTCTGCCATCTTGCCTCTGCCCCCTCCCCTTTCTCCTTTTCTGCCACTCCATCACTATCACTGTGAGCACAGAAAGGAGATATCTGATAAATTTTGGAGGCATTTAAAAAGGCATGTCAGCTTTGGCTTCTTCCTCTTTGCCACATTTGACCTTATCATCTTCAGCAGTGGTGTGATGGTGTCTGGTAGGAGACTGCCATAAAGGAAAAGATAGTGTGGCTTTCTTCCCCCTTTTGAGACCATATGTTGCCTCCACCCCCACCCCCCTGCCAACAGGACTCTTTGGCTTTTTCATTTGTTCTTTCCCATTCTAGGTAAAAGGAGTCAAGTCTCCAAACTCAATCAGGAGTAAGAGTCATAGGAATCTGGGAGTCAGAATCCAGGCTGAGTTTGGCAGCCAGAGCATTGATGCTCCAAGAAGCAAGGCCTCATTTCTCATCTTAGGGAATGGCCTTCAGGATTCCAGTCCAATGGAAGGTTTCAACTGGCATTTGTGCCACATCTGGACATTGCTTTTCTTTGTATCCTCAGTGCTTAGCGCAGTGTCTCAAACATAGTAGGCACTTAATAAATGCTTATCAACTGACTCCTTGACCCATGGTCTGAACCCACGTTTGAATCAAGCTGCTGACCAAAGAGGAGGGCAACTGTTGTTCAGTCATTTCGGTTGTGTGCAGACTCTTCATGACCTCATTTGGGGTTTTCTTGGCAAAGATCCTGGAGTGGTTTGCCATTTTCTTCTTCAGCTCAACTGAGGCAAACAAGGTTAAGTGACTTGCCCCAGGGTCACACAGCTTAGGGTCTGAGGCTAGATTTAAACTCAGGTCTTCCTGACTCCAATCCCAGTGCTCTATCCAATATGCTGCCTCATACCTGGGTTCAAGTGTTACCTCTGATGTATTATAGCTATGTGACACTGAGGCAAGTCATTTAACGACCTTCTTGCCTCAGTTTCTTCCTCTGTAAAATGGGAATTATAAAAGCATCTACTTCTTGGGCTTACTGAAAGGATCAAATGGGATAACATGTAAAGGATTTTGTAAGCCATAAGGTGCTATGTAAATATTATTATTATCATATGTACAGAGAAGGTATTGATATGCATTTCCAAAGAAAGTTCCTCACCTGGGAGATTCTTTCACTGATGCAATCACAAGTCTAGTAAAAATAAATGTGCGAGTTACTGTGGTCGATACTAAAGAGACAGTGGAAAGATGGTACCTGCCCTCAAGGAGCATACATTCCATCATAAATTACTATAAAGATACAATATTAAATAAATAAATAAAACATATTTGGGGGCAGGAAAAAGCAGTAATAACTAGGGAATCAGGAAAATTTTCCCATAGGAGGAGGCATATGGGTTGAGGAAGTAAAGGATTTCAAGATAAGAGTGGTTGAGCCCCCCCAGGAGGGGAGTAAGGAATGTGAGGAATTGAACTTCTACCTGGGGATTTAGTAGTTAGCTTGACCTTTGTCCCAGGTATAGCCACTTCCCTATATCTGACTCCTTAGTTTTAAAAAGTGTGTGTGTGTTACATGCATGCACATGCGCTCGTGCACCTTCACCCTTGATAGTTTTGGGAATGTTTTTCTCCTCTTTAATTCATTGTTTTAGTAATTCTTGCAAAACTGTGTTATCCCCGTTGTTGGAGGACAAAGGCTGTGAGTCTCTCCTGACTCTCCTCTCCTATGTGTATGAACAGTATAGCCTCACTGTCTGTAGGAGTGTGATTGACTACTAATGGTGGGGTGAGAGTGGCCATAGGAGGGAGATAGTGAGTAGTGGGAGCAGGCTTTAGTTGGAGGTCAGTGGGATGGCAGGAGTGAGGGGGTGGCTGGTCAGCTCAGAGGTGCTAGAGGAGGCCCACAGTTGTGTTGATTTGGGGTTGTGGGGACTAAGGGTCAGGAGGTCAGAAGAATCATGGAGAGTAGAGGCATTGAGGATGAGAAAAGCCTGAACATACCTTGTCCCATCTTCCCCCCCTACACTAGTCCTCAGTACTGCTCCTCCTGGACTCTGAGGTGCCATATCCTGTAAACATTGAGTCCACTTGCATTAACTTGGGTGACATCTTATGGCAGTCCCTGTGCTAGGGGCTGAGCAGCCCATAGAAGGCAGAAAAACTTGGTCACCGCCCTAAGGGAGCTCACACTCTAAAGGAGGAGGCAACCTGTTAAAAAAAAAAAAAAAAAAAAAAAACCTAGATACATATAAGATCTAGGCAGGGGGGAGAGGGATTCCATGTCAAAGTTGAAGAAGGTACTAGTATCCAGGGGGGATAGTCCTCCTGTTTCTAGAAGGTGGTACTTGAGTGAAAAAATGAGGTCAGGGAATGAACCTGCTGCTTCCTCCATCCTCACCATCCTTCAGCCCAATCCTCACATCCCTCCCCCTCAACACCACCCCCCCCAACTGGTCTAAGTCCTGCACACTTGTACTTTGGGGGGTGGTTGGAAGGGATTTTAAACATTTTTTCCATCTGGGAAGGAACTTCTGGTCACCTTGGGAGTCAGATGAGGAGACAAACTACACCTTGGACACAACAACCCTGATTTGGTTCCCCTTTGGACTTTTAAGGAATAGGGCGTGGAATTTTAAGAGGGGCTATTGATAAGATCAGAGGGAGAGAACTGGGCCAATGAAGTAGTTGAGCTCACGACTTCCTTAGAATACCCATTACATGTGAATTTTGTGGAAAACGAGAAGAAAGGCCTGGCAAGGAGAGCAGGCTCCTCTGGGGAAAATTACTGTACCCCAAAGCCTCTTAGTGGGGAGTGGGGATAACAGTGATCTCCATATCTTGGGGTAGCTTCAGTGAAATATTTTCACACTTAAAACATGTTCCTTTTTCCATTTTATTTATTTCCCTAAAAATCCTCTTTGTGCTGCCTTTATTTTTAGGGAGTAAATATCCATCAATCAATAAAATTTAAAAAGCCTCTTCCTTCAGGCTGACATCACTCTCCAGTGATGTCACAGATTGTTAGCAGGTCAGGCCTGTTGATTGGTAAGGGAGAGGTCACAATTACTGAGGGAGATTGAGAGAGGAGGTTGGAGACCAGGTTGGACACAGAGAAGGCCAAAATTCAGGTTTAGGACAATCCACGCACCCCCACCATCCCCCCAGAACTTCATGTCCCTGTGAAACCTGAGTCCCCAGGGGTAGCACACTCTTTTCAGAATGAGATCTGAAGATTGTTCTACATCAGATCTCCTGGATGAAAATCTATCACCCTCTGTTGTGTTTCATGATGGCTAAATGTGACACAGCTTCCTGCTCTTCCTGGTTTACCTTCAAGTCTTCCTTCCCAGTCTAGAGCCACTCCAGCCTGTATGGACATTGGCCACAGACCTAGAATTTCTGAGGTCCACTTGGGGATGAGTGCCCAGGTGACCCTGTGAAAGGAGGCTGCAGTACCCAGATTCTGTGTTTGGTCCAACGAGTGGGCAAAGAGGATTTCCAGAGGAGGCAGTGAAGAGGACTTCAGCAGCCTTCCTTTTGGGGCAGCTCAGTGCTCACCACCCCTTCAGAAAGGAAGCCCCCATCCACAGGCTCCTGGTCATTGTCCATGTGTTGAGGCAGAGCTACCCTCGGGTGCCAGACTTCAAGGGGAAGAGATCCCCAGCCATGGTCAGCCTTGGGACACTTGCTGAGATAAATCAAGGATATTTCAGTATCGCTCATCATCCTACAGCTCTGTCTTAGGGTCCCCCTTTATATCATCAGCAAATGAAGGGATTGAAAGGGCTCAGAGTGTCATTGCGTGTCTTTATGGAAGCAAGGAATGAATAAATGAAGCATTTACTAACAATTTTCATGGGCAGAGCTCTGTGCCATGCATTGGTGATACAGATAGAGAGAAAAGACTGTCCTTGTTCTCAAAGCTGTTAAATTTTGAGTGGAGATTCAACACTTAGGAGAATATTGCCTCCACTGAAAAAAAAAAATAGCGGTTATTATTTCCATCCAGGGCTTTGCTGTCTACATAAAAATCTAAGGGGAGGTGGTGGTCAAGGGAGTAGCTATGGTTTGGCCTACCTAGTACATGCTGCTTCCTGTCCTTCCTTCAAGATACCGTGCTGCTTCAGTGAAGCTGGCTTGCCTTTGATGGCAGTCAGTGTTGGTAAAATTGGTGAGTCAGAAATCAATTGGAAACCAGCTGTAGGAGCAGGGGTACTTTCAGGACACCAGGACTGGATCAGGAGATGTGATACAGGAAATGCCAGGGAACTGATTATCTAGATCAGAGAGTATCCCCAAAATTTTAGTCAATTTATTCAAATGAAGAGGTCCTGTGGTCCTTTGGGGTATAGCAGCAAAGCAGATATCAGCCTCTTCTTTATTGCCATTTCTACTGATATAATCACTCATGTTTCTAAGGTTGACCCATTGAACAATAACAAAGAGTCTGGAGGTGAGAACTCTACTGGATCATCTGCAGCTGTGTCTGGAGCCCCAGGAGCCTGTGGCAAGGCTGCATCTCCACAAGGCTTCCTTCCCCCATGATCTCTGGAGATCCTGGGCCCCAGTGTCTGGGCTGTCTCTATCAGGGGTCTATGGGGAGATGGTCAACGTAGTGTCCTGACCCACTGGGAATATGCCAACTCCTCTCTACCCCCAGTGGGTCTTGTTCTTTCAGCTGGGCAGGTTTCTTTGTCCCGTGGGTATCATAAAGTAGAGATAGCTGGACCCCTTTCCATGAGAGTTGTTTCCCTAGATGCAGCAGTCTGATGGTCAGTCTTTGAAGCTGAACAGGAGGTCTGGGAAGCTACTACCTCTACCAGGTCTCCTTTGTTTAGATATATGTTTGTGGCAACTTCTCAGTTGTTGGCTATGGTAGTGGTGAGGAAGGTGGGCCCCATCTCTAGAATCATTTCTTTCTATGATATTATTGTAAGGTGGTGGAGGGAGTGGCTTAGAAGCTCCTTGAGAATGTCCCTTTCTCTGTCGCTCTCTTTTTGTCTGTCTTGATCAGTCTTTCCATCCTCTATCTCTCTCTTTTTCCTCTTCCTCTCTCTACTTCCCTCTCTTTGTTTGTCCGTTGTTCTCCTGTGTCTCTCCCATCTTTTTTTCACCTCTGTATGCCTTTCCACTCTCTCCCTGCATGCTATTTTTGTCTGTCTTTCTCTGTATCTCTGTTTTTCTGTCTGTCTCTATATCTCTTCCCATTCCTCTCTTGTCTCTCTTCTCTCCTTTCCCCTGTATCTTTTCTCCTCTCTGCCTGTTTCAAGCCCTTGGCTTTAGCTTTTGCTGCTAAATTGGTACATTAAAGAATTCCTCACTATCTCACTCCATGTGACTTTAGTTTTGCCCATTAGTCAGTAGATGTAAGATATGACATATAGGTGATACATCTAGCAAATAAGCCTGTGCTAAAGAGAAGATATGACCATTATTTCTGAGACCAAGAATGTGCTGGGAAGGATGAGCTGGAAACCCCTTCATAAATCATCACCAAGGAATGCACTGTTGAATAGCTTTGCAAGAGTTTGGGGAGCAGGGCTGTCCCCACTTCCTTCTCCATTCTTCTGGGGTTGGAGTAATCAATATACTGGTACTGAACATATTCAGAGCCATGCTGGCCTCTGGAACTTAAGATAAAATGGAAACAACACAGGATAGTGGCAGGACTGAGGCTTCTCTGCTGCCCTAAACAGCAGCTGTAGGGCTCCTTAAACAGAGGGCAGTTGGCCCAAAGCTTCTTCCCCTCGGCAGCCCCCCAGCAGACAACCTGCTGCTGACAACACCGACTCACACCTGAGCCTCCCCTCCACTGCACTGGTCCTTTACCATGTACGTACTTTCTACATGTTGCCCAGCAGGTCTGGTGCTGGTCACAGTAATGTGGGGATTGGTGAAGGGCGATGCCATGGACCACCTTTCAGCTTCTCAGAGGTGGCGGTGAACAAAGCTCTCCCAACCCTCTTGCTCTTGGGGCAGAGATCTCAAGCAGAGTCTGGCTCTATGACACAGAGACAGCCTCAGAGCCCAGCTCTGTGGCTTTTCTAGAGGGTCCCAAAAACCCTCCCTCTTTTTGATGAAAAAATTCCTCATTCAAGACCAGCCAGAAAGAGTCTGGATATTCTGGGATCCGTGTGAAATCTGACATAAAAATCTCTGCTTCCAGAAGGATAGGATGGGAATGGCGCTTGGTGGTGCTCAGAGATAGAACCAACCAAGCAAGCATGGGCCGTAATAGGAGTTCCTCTGCAAATGGGGTACAAGTACTTGGCTACTTTATGTTAGGAGAGAGGTGGTGGTGATGCAAGAGTGTTTGGTAATTTTAACAGGACAGTTCTGACCCTTCCCCAGTAACAAATCTTTAAATCCTTTTTATCCTTAGCATTAATAATTATTTTAGAGACAAGTCTTACTTTCACCAAGAATAGAGGTACTGGCAATTTTTAAACCCTTTCAATCAATTTCCTTGCCCACACAAAGGGGCCCATTACATAATGTTGGATGACAACCAACATAGAAGAACCCTTGATTTTCCTCATCAAGTGTCCATAGGATGATGATGTCTGTGACTCTCTTCCCCCCAAAGCATGTGTCAAAATGACAGTTGCCCATTGCCTGTGGCAGCCTGGAGGTGTAGTGGATAGAGCACTGGTCCAGGAGTCCAGAAGACCTGAGTTTAAATCAGCACTCAAAATTACTAGCTTTGTAACCCTGGGCAGGTCAATTTACCTCACTTTATTTCCTCAACTATAAATATGGGATAATAATAGCAGCTACTGGAGCAGGTATGTGGTGTAGTAGATAGAGCACTGATCCTACAGTCAGGGGGGACCTGAGTTCAAATCTGGCTTCATATCACAAAACACTTCTAGCTGTGGGACTCTGGGCAAGTCACTTAACCCTCATTGCCTCACAAAAAAATAACTCCCTTCCAGGATTGTTTGAGGACTAAATGTGATAATATTTGTAAAGCATTTAGCCCTATGTCAGCACATGGTAGGCACTATGTAAATGCAAGTTATCTGGCTTCAAGGGGACAGAGCCCTGGGGTGCTTGCAGAGGGGAAAGTGTTACAGCCCTGATTTCTGGGCTTGTCAGTGTCCATGCGTTGAACAAACCTGGCCTCAGGGCTCCTGGAGATCTTCCTCAGTAATTGTGACTACCCCATCTTTATAAATAAGACTAAACATGGCCAGAGAATGATGTTAGCCCAGAGGAAGAAGGTGTAGCATAATCCATATCTGATTTCTTTTAATGGCGGGTGGGGCAGTAGGGTTTCTGATTTTTTGGGTTTTTTTTTTCCCTCGAAGGTGATGTGAAGACTTCAAGAAATTTCAGTAGTCTAAATTATATGTTTGTGTATAAAAACGCCAGCAGAAGGAGGATTTTCAGGGAAACAACTGAACCAAACGGGAAAGAAAATACCATTTCAGTGAGCATATGTTTTCCCAGACTTTCTTAAGACAGCCACCATGATCTTGAGATCACTGTCATACTCAGGCCTCTGTCCCCTACTCCATCTTGTAAGGATTTCTCAGTCCCTGCCAGGGTCTGATGAGAAAGCTTTCTCTTCTCACCAAAGCAGGCTTTCTTCTCCTCTAACAGAAAGT
The DNA here is from genome assembly GCF_900497805.2 of Vombatus ursinus. Lineage (NCBI taxonomy): Eukaryota > Metazoa > Chordata > Mammalia > Diprotodontia > Vombatidae > Vombatus > Vombatus ursinus. Next base: position 297,499 of record NW_020943787.1, on the reverse strand, counting down.
GTAATGTGCCCTGGGGCTCCAAGGTAGTGTGAGGCTTAGCCCATTGATTGGCCCAGGTGTCACACACATCCTTGAAAGCCTCCTTATTCATTTCCCCTCTGCCCATCCCTCCCAGGGAGTCTGCATGAAGCCTAAAGTTTGTCCATTCCCAGTCAGACCCCCTACTGGGCTGGAAGCTCATTGCCCTAATGGGAAAATCCCACTTTCTTACTCTGTCTTACCCAGATTGGTCCTAATTTTGGTTCCTATCCTTGGGATGGTGGCACATTGACTCACTAGGAAAAGATTAAAGCATGTTTATGGCTTTCTATCCCTGAGGTGGGTCATCAGAGACACAGGGTATCTAGGCGTGGGGCAAGGACCCACTGAGCTGAGTGTGGAACATGAGACATTGAACTTCTGACAATTTCTGGGGTAACTTGGCCTTTTTTTCAAATACACCATCTTCCCTGGGTCCAGACTCCTAGGTTTAAAGGAGGGGTTCCTTTGAGCCTTGGCTTGTTTCTGGATTTTAATTCATTCTGTCAGATATATTGGGAGTGCTCTCTTGTCCCCATGGTTTGGGAGGAATGGGGTGGGTACCCTCCTGGCCCCTCCCTGGTTCCTGGCAGCAGTGAGAATGGCTCCTATGGGGAAGGGAGATGGCTGGCAGTCCTAAGACTTGGTCAGCCTGAAGGAAGTGCATGGAAGTGGTGATTTGGGGGTGCAGGGACTCAAGATCAGGACAAAAGAGCGAAAGAGGGGCAGAGGCAGTAAAGATAATGGAAGTCTGAATAAAGCTTGTCCCACCTTCCTTCCCTTACCTCCATAGCACCCGAGTTCCCAGGGGCTGCTCATCAGTAACTCTGAGGTACTATGTTCTGTAAGCATAGAGTCCACAAGCATATATTGGGGCACCATGATATTCCAGTCCTTGTGCTGCATGCCAAGCAGTCCAGAAAAGGCAGAAAAGCTTGGAACCTCCCCTCAGGGACCTCACTGTCGAAAGGAAAGAACCTGATAAAAAAAGTAGGTGCATGGATGGTGTAGGCAGGATGCTTAGGGAGTCCATCTAAGAGGAGAAAAAAAGCAAAAACGTCCAGTAGCACCTTGGCAGTCCTCAAGCTTCGAGAAGTTGATGCTTGGGTGAAAACATGAAGGCAGTCAGGGAATAACCCTGCCCCTTCCTCCTTTCCGTCATGATGCAGCTCAACACCTCCCACCCCCCCCACACACACTTCCACAACTGCCTGGCCTGTGTCTTTGTACTTTGGAGGCTGATGGAAGGGGACTGGCAACCCTTCTTCCATTGGGGCAGGGAGCTTCCGGCCCCCGCAAGGTGTCAGATGGGAAGGAATCGAATGATAACCTGGATACAGCACTCCTGGATTGGGGCCTCTTAGACTGGACTGATGGAGTGGCCAAGGTCATCCCATCCTCAGAAAGCCCATTACAAATGAACTTTGTGAAAGACCAGAAGGCCTTGAAGGGAAAACAAATCCCTCTGGGGTAGGATCTCAGGACCCAAAGCCCCTTAGAAGGGGTGAGGAGTAGGAGTGGGGAAACAGTGTTCTCCACATCAGGGGCTGGCTTCAGTCAAATCGTTTTGTACTTAAAACATGTTCGTTTTTCACTTTGACTTAAGTCATTTTCCTAAAAATCCTCTTTCTGATGGCTAGTATTTATTTTTGGAAGGTAAATATCCATCAGTCAACATTTTAAAAGGCTCTTCCTTTAGACTGACATCACTCTCCAATGACATCACAGACTGTTAGCAGGTCAGGCCTATTGCTGGGTAGGGGGAGGTCCCCTCTGTCCATCCCTCTAATCATCCTGGGACATGAGGTCCTGTGAAGCCTGAGGCCCCAGTAACATGCTACTTTCAGAGTGAGGTCTGCTGATTGTCCTCCATCACCTCCCTTAGATGAAAATCTACCTGGCTCTGCTGTACTTCTTGGTGGAGGATTAAGACCCAGGTTCCTGCTCCTTCTGGTCTATTTTCAAGGCTTCTTTCCCAATCCAAGGCACACCGGACTGTGTGCACATCAGCCAAAGGCCTAGAAACAATGCCTAATATCCCTGGCCTAGGGAGGAGTGCCTGGTGGACCTAGTGAGAGGTGGTTGTGGCACCCCGATTCTGTGGTTGGTCCAAGGAGTGCATAAGGATGACTTTACCAATGATTCAGTGATTCCCTTCGGGGCAGCTAGGTGCTCACCCCACCTTCAAATAGAGGGCCTGATTGTTAAGTGACTAGCAACTGTCATTTGGATGAAGCAGGATCTCCTCTGACTGCCAGATTTCAAGGGAGAAGGTGTTTCTGTACTGCTCATCATCCCACAGGTCTGTCATAGGGTACCCCCTTTATACTGCTCTTGAAATAAAGCGATTGAAAGACCTCATTGTGTGTGTGTGTGTGTGTGTGTGTGTGTTTAATGAATGAATGAATGAAGCATTTATTAATAGCCCTTTCTGTGTGCTGGTGGTCAAGCACTGGGGATACAGATAGAACAGTAAGGCTGTCCTTAATCTCAAAGACATTAAATTCTCATTGAGAAGACAACTCTTAGGGGCAAATTCAGTTACAGTTCAGTTGGAGAGGTCCCTTGGTCCTTAGGGTACAGTCACAACGCACAGGTTAATGCCTCCTCTTTATGGTCATCTCTACTGATAGAATCATCTGCAGTTCTGACATTGACCTATGAGAGAGGGCTTTTCCTCTTTACCAAACCAAGCCTTTCTTCTGCTCTTCCAGAAAGTGTGTCCTGGGGGTTGCAAGGTCTTGCTGAGCTCCATTAGGTCAACTGGCCAGGAACTACCCACCTCTCCAAAACCTCCCCCCACCCCCTCACTACCCAGGGAATCTGTGTTAACCCTGGAGTGTATGTGTACTTCCAGGCAGACCCCTGCTGTCCTAGGAGCTCACTGCCTTGAGGCAGAAACTGGCACCCACTGAGTCCACTGTGCCCAGCCAGGACCCAGTTTGGGTTCTTGTCCTGGTGGGAAGCAGTTCCCAGAGAAGCTCTTTGTCTCTCTCTCCCTCCCCTCCTCATCCTAACCCCTCCTCCCTCCCTTCTACCTCCCTCTCTCTCTCCCTCTCCCTCCTCTCCACCTTCTCCCTCATTCTCTCCCTCCTATCCCCTCTCCTCTCCCAAACACCCTACCTGCTCTCCTTCTCTCTCCCTCCCTTATCTCCCCCATCTCTCCCTCCTCATCCTCCCTCATTTCCCTCATCTCACCCTCCCTTTCCCTCCCCTCCTTTCTACCCTCATTCTTTCCCTCTCCCTACTCTCCCTCTTCTCCCTCCCTTCCTCCTCTCGCCCTTCCTCCACCCTCCCCGCCTCTTCCCCGCTCCTGTCCCATCTCTCCTGTCCACATCTCTAACTCCTCTCTCTCCCCACTCTCTCTTTTCTCCCCCTAACTACTCTCCTTTCCCTCCTCTTTCCCTCTTCTCCTTCATCCTCCCTTCCATCTTTCTCTTTTCTCTCTCCCCTCCACTCTCTCTCCCTTCCTATGTTTCCTGCCTATCCCCTCCACTCCCCTCCTTCTTCTCCCCCATCTTCTCTCCTTCCCTCTTTCCCTCTTCTCCCTTCCTCCTGTCCCCCTCCTTTCCTCCTGTCCCCTCCCCTCATTCTTCTCTCCTCTCCTCCTTTCCTATCCCTTCCCTCTTCTTCTTTCCCCCATGCTCTCTCTCCCTTTCCTCCTCCTTCTCCCCATCACCCTAACTACCCTCTCTCCTCTCTCAGCTCCATCATCTCCTTTTCCCTCCCCCTCCCTACCTCTCTCTTTTTTAATATAGCCTATAAAAGGTGCTTGAGGATAAGAGCAGATATTAAATAGGCTCAGGGTCCTGACCCTCAGCCTTCTGTCCCTGGGAGGGAGGATCAGCAGTGACACAATGGTGACTAAGAGTCACAAGAGACTCCCTTAGGTGAGTAAGGAATGTGAGACCTTGAGCTTCTACCTGGGGATTTCCAAGGTTGTCTCTGTCTTCTCCACACCTAGTTGCCCATGTCCAGACCAGTTAGTTTAAAGGAGGTGGGGTAGGGGTGTCCCTCCAGAATCAGTGTTTTTTTTTTAATTTTTTTCTCTTTATTTCATTCTGTCAGGAATTCTGGAGAGATTTTGTCATTAACCTGGATGTGGCGGTGGGAAGCAGAGAGAGGGCCCTCCTCCACCCTCCATGAGCAAGAGCAGGATAGATCAGATGACTGGCAGGAGTGTAAACAGCTTCTACAGGAGGTGGTGGGGCGCACCTGGGAGGGCAACAGGGACAGGGTTCATGGGCAAAGTTTTGGCAATGGTGGTCATACTAAAGGTGTTACAGGAGGTGAGGGAAAAGGGGAGGCTCAGGGTAGGGAGTGCAGAATGGCCAAGCTTGAGGGATGGGGGAGGATTCAGTGGGGACTAAGGAAGCCTGAATACTCCTTGCCCAGACTTCCTCCCCTCCCCTCCCTGTTGCCACAGTCCCAGGTACAGATGATCCTTGACTTTGAGGTGCCATGTTCCAAAAGCACAGCCACCATATGCATGTACTGAGCACTCATGGTTTGCCAGTCTCTGTCTTAGCTGCTGAGGGGCCATGGAAGAGGAAGAGGAGGAGATACTTACCCTAAGTGGACTCCCATTATGAAGGAGGATGGGGGGACAACCTGTAAATCAATACCAGTGTGTACACCTGTTGTGTCTCTATAGATGTCTGTATGGTGCAGTATGGTGTGGGAGGTGATCCCAGGGGAGAAGAAGGTACTGATATGCAGGGGCACCTGGGCATTCCTCCTTTTAAGGAAGGTAGTACTTGAGTGGAAACATGAGTTCAGAGAAAGATTGTGCAGCTTCCTGCCCATCATGTAGCCCAACCGAACCATTTCCCTATACCTTGATGACTTGCCGCTCCACTCCCCAGTGCCTAACCTGAGCTGCCAACTTAAGGCATGGGGGAGTGAGAGTGGCGGTACCATTGCTTTCTGCATCTAAGAACTGACCATTAAACTTTCTTGATGAGGAGAAGAACGTGCTGGTTATAAGGGAAAGGCCCATTTCTCAGTTGTTGCATGAATTATGTAGAGTTCCTTTAAAACTGTGTTTTAAGAAGGGGAGAACAGCCATCTTGAGATTGTTTTTCAGTCATATTTTTCCCAAACAAATAATTCTCCCAAGGAAATTAACAAAGAAGGAGACTTTGGCATTTGGCATTTCAGGATATTATAGAGTCAACCCAACTGACACATCTCTGTTCCTATTGAGATAGCTTGGGATTGTTTTGTGGTTATCTTCTAAGATACAGGGCACCATGCCAAGTGAGAACCAGGATGGCAATAACAGAAAGAGCCCCTATGTCAACCCAATACAGACGTTGGTCAATGTTTGGTTTGGTGACCAGATTGGGAGTGTGGTGACAAGGGATGATATCGATTATGATGTGAACGTATGTATATATGTATGTAGCTTATGCACCTGGGCCCCCTTTCTGCAACTCTTTTTCCCAGGTGCTTTGAGGAAACAGCCTTTGCCCAGTGGCTGCAGCAGCCAAACAGCCTGGTGATTTAGGCCTCTTTTGTGAATCTTTGATGAGAACCAAGCTCACCCAAAGGAATGGCCAAGGGCTGCCCTCTTCCTGGGCATCTCAGGGATGCCCTCCATGCCACTGGTTGATCAGTGTTCTTGGGGTAATCTCCCACAGGATCAGCCTGCACATCACCTGTAGGAGAAAGCCTTCAGGCCATACAGGCTACCACACCTCTGGTTAGAGAAACAGTGATTCAAGATGGACCAGGCAATGAGAACCTATGTCCAAATCAGTGCAAAAGAATCACAGCAGAGGAGGATGGATTTTCATCCAGAGCATCATACTTGGAACCACCCATAGCCCTCAGTATAATAGGGAAAAACCATCCTGGGGGACAGCAGGTTCTTTTGGGGTTGAGGAGGGTGGACGCCTACAGCCCTGACTTCTCAGATTGTCTGTGTTCAGGACTAAGTCCAGCTTGGGCCGTAGCCTCCCTGGAGATCTCCCTCAGGAATTGTGACCTGTGTGGCCCTACCTAACAATGGGCCTTACTCACGAAAATTCCATGACAGCATTGCCCCATGATGTCAGGTCCAAGGATGAGACTTTAAAAAAAAAATAATCGCCTCTGATTTCTTGTGGGGTGAGAATTTTTTTTAACTAAATTGTTGCTCACCCTAAACAGGAAGCCTCAAAGAAATTTCATTTGTTTCCATATGTCATTATAAAAAAAAATCAGCAGAAAGAAGATTTTTAGGGAAAGGACTAAAACAAAAGGGAAAGGAAATTCAATTTAAGTCTGAATATATTTAACAGCCTTTGCCTAAGATAACCATGATCCCAAGATCAGTGCCATTTGCAAACCTCTGATTTCCACTCCGTCTTTTAAGGAATTCTGGAGTCCCTGGTGGGGTAGAATTAGAGGGCATTCCCTTTTCCCCAACCAGGCCTTTCTTCTGCCCTTGCAGATAGTGTAATGGGTTGTGGGGGTTTACAGGGCAGAGCAGAACTCTATCAGGTCCTCTGTCCAGGAACTACCCACCTCCCTAGAAACTGACCCACCCTCCACCCCTCCCCAGGAAATCTGTGTTAAGCTTGGAGTAGGTCAAGTTCCAGTGAGACACTCTGCTGTTCAGGGCACTGACTGCCCTGATAGAGAAAATGGCCCCCTCTTTGTCCACCATGCCCAGCCTGGTTCAAGGTTTTGGTTTTGTGCTTACGGTGTGGTAAGCTGGACCATGGAAATTAGTCCTTCCTCTTCTCCTTTTACTCTTCTCACCTCTCCTTCTGTCACTTCTCTCTGTCTCTCTGTCTCTCTGTCTCTCTGTCTCTCTGTCTCTCTCTCTCTCTCCCTCTCCCTCTCTCTCTCCTTCTATCTCTCTCTCTTATTTCTATCTATCACCATCTTTCTTTTTCATACATCTTATAATAGGGGAGAGTAAGGTTTGAAAGGACCCAGATTTAAGTGCCATCATGGTTCTGACCCTCAGCTTTCTGTCCTGGGATATGGTTGGGATCACCAGAGACATAAGTGTGGCTATGAGCCAGGCAGAGTGCCCATTCAGCCAGAATGGCATGTGAGACCTTAAACCCTGTGTTTCTGGATTTTGTTCTCCTATTCCATTCATTGTTTCAGGAATTTTGGAAAGGCTTTGTTTTGGGGGCAGAGCCAAGATGGTGGAGTGAAACCAGTAACTTGCTTGAGCTCTCCCCCAAACCCCTCCAAATACCTATAAAAAATGGCTCTAAACAAATTCTAAAGCAGCAGAACCCACACAAAGACGGAGTGAAACAAATTTGCCGCCCGAGACAGCCTGGATGGTTGATCAGAAAGTTATATCGCGCCGGGCAGGGAGATCAAAAAAAGAACCTAGACATCATCTTTCAAGAAATGATCAAGGAAAACTGCCCTGATATTTTAGAACCAAAGGGCAAAATAGAAATTGAAAGAATCCACCGATCTCCTCCTGAAAAAGATCCCCAAAGCAAAACTCCTAGGAATATTGTAGCCAAATTCCAGAGTTCTCAGGTCAAGGAGAAAATATTGCAAGCAGCCAGAAAGAAACAATTCAAATATTGTGGAAACACAATCAGGATAACACAAGATTTAGCCGCTTCTACATTAAGGGGCCACAGGGCAGGTTTTCACATGTAACTGAGAAATAAGAAATATAGGAAATCGGGTACAGAAATCTATCCTGCCCTATAGGAAAATAGAAGGGGAGGGGGATAAGAGAAGGGGAGGAGAGACAGAAGGGAAGGCAGACTAAGGGAAGGGGTATTCAAAATGCATGCCGTCTTGTGGTGGGGGGAGGGGCGAGATGGGGTGAAAATTTGGAACTCAAAATCTTGTGGAAGTAAATGTTGAAAACAAAAATCAACAAAAAAAGGGAAAACAAAACAAAATAAAACAAAACTAAAAAAAAAAAAAAGGGAACATTATAGCCAAATTCTAGAGTTCCCAGGTCAAGGAGAAAATATTACAAGCAGCCAGAAAGGAACAATTCAAGTATTGTGGAACCACAATCAGGATAACATAAGATTTAGCAGCTTCTACATTAAGGGACCACATGGCATGGCATATAATATTCCAGAGGGCAAAGGAGCTAGGTAGGATCAAGAATATCCTACCCAGCAAAACTGAGCATAATCCTTCAGGGCAAAAATGGACATTCAGTAAAGAGAAGAAGTTCAAGCATTCTTGATGGAAAGACCAGAGCTGAATAGAAAATTTGACTTTCAAATAAAGAGAAACATGAAAAGCTAAACAGGAAAGAGAAATCTTTTTTTTAAATTTATTTATTTTTATTCTGAACTTCACAAACACCCTGAAAAAGTATACTTCCATATGCAAAATAGAACAGGAAAAGAGGATTATATATGAAACTTCTAATCTCTATTACATGTAGCTTGTTTTTTTTTTTTTCCACCAAACAGGATCATTGTATTTTTTTCTTTTTTTTTAATTATTTTTTTTTATTTTCAGTTTTCAACATTTACTTCCACAAGATTTTGAGTTCCAAATTTTCACCCCATCTCGCCCCTCCCGCCACCCCAAGATGGCATGCATTCTGAATACCCCTTCCCTTAGTCTGCTTTCCCTGCTATCTCTCCCCCCCCCCTTCCCCTTCTATTTTCCTGTAGGGCAGGATAGATTTCTATACCCTGTTTCCTGTATTTCTTATTTCCCAGTTGCATGTGGAAACATTTTTTTTAAGCATTTGCTTTTAAAACTTTGGGTTCTAAATTTTCTCCCTTCCTCACTCCCCACCCATTCTCATTGAAAAGGCAAGCAACTCAATATAGGCTATACATGTGCAGTTATGCAAAACACTTCCATAGTAGACATGCTGTGAAAAACTAACTCTATTTCCCTTAATCCTATCCTGCCTCCCAATTTATTCTATTCTTTCTTTTGACCCTGTCCCTCCTCAGAAGTATTTGCTTTTGATTACCCCCTTTCCCAATCTGCCCTCCTCTCTATCATACCCTACTCTCTTTTCCCCTTCCCCTGCTATTTTCCTGTAGGGTAAGACAGATTTCCACACTCAATTGAGTGTGTATGTTATTCCCTTATTAAGTCAAACCCGATGAGAATAAGATTCACTCATTCCCTCTCACCTTCCCCCGTTTCCCCTCCACTGTAAGAGCCTTTTCTTTTCTGTTTTTTTTTGTGAGATAATTTACCCCATTCTATCTTTCCCTTTCTCCTTCTCCTAGTATAATTCTCTCTCACCCCTTAATTTTATTCTCCAGATATGACCCCTTCATCTTCAATTCATCCTGTGCTCTTTATCTATATATCCATCCCTCTATCTATCTATCTATCTATCTATCTATCTATCTATCTGTCTGTCTATCTATATACATACATATATTTTTTCCCTCCAACTACCCTAATACTGAAAAAGGTCTCATGAGTTACAAATATCCTCTTTCCATTCAGGAATGTAAACAGTTCAACCTTAATAAGTCTCTTATGATTTCTCTTTCCTGTTTACCTCTTCATGTTCCACTTGAGTCTTGTATTGGAAAGTCAAATTTTCTATTCAGCTCTGGTCTTTTCATCAAGAATGCTTGGAAGTCCTCTATTTCACTGAATGACCATTTTTTCCCCTGAAGGATTATACTCAGTTTTGCTGGGCAGGTGATTCTTGGTTGTAATACTATCTCCGTGGCCGTCCAGAATATTATATTCCATGCCCTGCAGTCCCTTAATGTAGAAGCTGCTAAATCTTGTGTTATCCTGATTGTGTTTCCACAATACTTGAATTGTTTCTTCCTGGATGCTTGTAATATTTTCTCTTTAACCTGGGAACTCTGAATTTGGCTACAATATTCCTAGGAGTTTTCCTTTGGGGATCTCTTTCAGGAGGAGATCAGTGGATTCTTTCAATTTCTATTTTGCCCTCTAGTTCTAAAATATCAGGGCAGTTTTCCTTGATCATTTCTTGAAAGATGATATCTAGGCTTTTTTTTTTTGATCATGGCTTTCAGATAGTCCAATAATTTTTAAATGATCTCTCCTGGATCTATTTTCCAGGTCAGTTGTTTTTCCAATGATATATTTCACATTGTTTTCCATTTTTTCCTTCTTTTGGATTTGTTTTACAGTGTCTTGATTTCTCATAAAGTCACTAGCTTCCAATTGCTCTATTCTAATTTTTAAGGAAGTATTTTCTTCCATAAGCTTTTGGACTTCCTTTTCCATTTGGCCAATTTTGCTTTTTAAGGCATTCTTCTCCTCACTGGCTTTTTGGACCTCTTTTGCCATTTGGGTTAGGCTATGTTTTAAGGTGTTATTTTCTTCAGTATTTTTTGGGGTCTCCTTTAGCAAGCTGTTGACTTGTTTTTCATGATTTTCTTGCATCACTCCCAGTTTTTCCTCTACTTCTCTTACTTGCTTCTCAAAATCCCTTTTGAGCTCTTCCAAGGCCTGGGACTGATTCATATTTTTCTTGGAGGCTTTGGATGTAGGAGCTTTGGCTTCGTTTTCATCTTCTGGTTGCGTGTTTTGATCTTCTTTGTCACCAAAGTAAGATAATATAGTCTGACTCTTTTTGCACTGCTTGCTCATGATCCCGGCAAATTACTTGAGTTTTAAGCTCTTTGTTAAGGTAAAAGTCTGCCTCCAATGTGAAGAATGTACTGTCCCAAGCTTTGGGGGTTTGTACAGTTGTTTTCAGAGGTAGTTCTAGGGACCTAAAAAGTGTCAGTTCTTCCAAGGTGCTATGATAAGGGGCGAGGTGTTTCCTCTCCACAGCCACAACAAGCTCCACCACACCAGCGTTCCTCCTAGCCACAGGACCGCCCCTCAGAACTGTGACCCAGATCCAAGCACAGGCAAAGCAAGAGATTCCTGCCTCAGCACTGGCAAAGAGATCCTTGCAATCTCCCTCTGATCAGCCACTTGAATCCCCCTCAGTCTGTGGGCCGCAAGCTCAGAAAACAGCCGTGGCCCCACACTAGTGGCTGAGACCTAGCTTCTCTCACCGCAGTCACAGACTTTTCCCACTGACCTTCTAACTTGTCTTTGGCGTTCAGGGGTTGAGAAGTCTGGAAACTGCCACAGCTGCCTGCGATTCAGTCCTCTGAGGCCTGCTCCAGGTTCACTGTGGCCTGTGCGCCCAGCCAAACTGCGCTCCTCTTCCTGCCCGGTGCAATATACCTTTCGGATCAGCCATCCAGGTTGTCTTGAGCTGCAAATTTGTTTTACTCTTTTTTTTGTGGGTTCTGCTGCTTTAGAATTTGTTTAGAGCCATTTTTTACAGGTATTTAGAGGGGTTTGGGGGAGAGCTCTCAGGAAAGAGAGATCTTAGGAGACTTATTAAAGTTGAACTATTTACTTTCCTACATGGAAAGATGATATTTGTAACTCATGAGACCTTAATCAGTATGAGGGTAATTGGAGGGAATATACATATATACATAACACACACACACAAAAGAATAGCGGCAACAAAATAAAACATAAAACAATGTGATCTTAAAAGAAAGGCTTTGTTTTGTTTTGTTTTGTTTTTCCCCCAGGCTGTGAAGGTGTGGCAGGAAAGAAGGGGGGGGTGATTTAGAAAGATTCTTGGCCTCCTCTCCCACTCATGAGTAGGTGCTGAGTAGACTGAAGGCCTGGTGGGAGTGAGGATGGCTTGTACTGGAGGTGGGGTTCTGGTGCAGGCAGGAGACGGTGGGGGCAAAGTGTTTGGGGTGGTGGTGGTTCTGAATGTGTCCCATATTGTCATGTTGTGGGGAGCAGAATGGGGCAAAGGCTAGGTATGGCAGACTGGCCAAAGAGTGATGTGGGTGGATTCATTGAGGGTGAAGGAAGGCTGAATACCCCTTGCCCAGACTTCCTCCCCTCTCCTTCTGATTGCCACAATCCCACATACAGTCCATCTTTGACTTTGACTTACTATGTCCTGCCTGTACTGAGTCCACAAACATGTACTGGGCACGCGTTCTGTGCCAGTTCCTATATTAAATTTTGGGCAGCCAAGGTAGAGGAGAAAGACTGGCTAACTGCCCTAAGGGCCTCCCAATGAAAAGAGGGGTGGATGAGGAGGAGGGGTAGACAACCTGTAAATATCTGTATGTATACCTGATATGTCTCTAAAGATGTCAGCCTGATGTGGGAGGCCATCTCAGGGGAGAAGAAAGCACTCACATGCAGGGGCCTTTGGCCATTCCACCTGTTTGAGGAAGGTAGTACCTTAATGGAAACAGGAAGTCAGAGAAAGACTGTGCAGGTTCCTCCCCATCATGTAGCCCAACCCAACCATCTACATCCCCTGCCTACAGTGCCCAGATAGTGATAACAATTTGGGGATTTGGTGAATAGGAGTGGAAGTAGGGGGGGCTGTGATTGCTGTCTGAATCTGAGAAATGAACCTAAATTTTCTGGGAGAATAGAACCAAGTGTTGGTCCTCAGGGGTAATGCTTTCTCCCAACTGCTCCATGGACCATGGAAGTCTGTAAAAGGTGGGTGTGTGGGGAGAGGAAGGAGATGACCCTGGTCTTGAGATTGTCTTCCCTTAGCACTTTCCCGAAGAAAATAATTGTCATCAAAAAGTAAGGCCCAAGAAAGGCTTTGAGATGAGGCTTTTCAGGATTAATTGAGGTCCCTGTGAAACCTGACTGGGACATCTCTGTTCCCATAGAGATTAGATGGCAATGCCATCTGGGTATCCTCCAAGATACAGGGGACCAAACACGTTTGGACCAGGTGGGCAGAAACAGAAAGAGTCCCAATGTGACCCCAATATTGTCATGGTTTGACCTTCGGTGAGTAGACTGGGGGTGTGGAGTCAAGGCACAATATCGATTATGTTGTGAATGCGGGGGGATTTGGATGAGTCTGATCAGGCCCCTTCCCCTATAACAAACCCTAACTCACAGGGAGGTGGTCGCTGAGGTTTTCCTCCACTTCAGACCTGGCATTGGGGGTTGAGCTCTGCTTCAGGATGATGCCAGTTGCCAGTAGCTTATGCACCTGGGCCTCCTTTCTGAAACCATTCTTCCTGGGCGCTTTAAGGATACTGTCTTTGACCAGTGGCTGCAGCAGCCAAACAGCCTGGGGACCTAGGCCTCTTTTGTGAATCTTTGATGAGAACCAAGCTCACCCAAAGGGATGGCCAAGGGCTGCCCTCTTCCTGGGCATCTCAGGGATGCCCTCCATGCCCACTGTTTGATCAGTCTTCTTGGGGTCATCTCCGACAGCATCAGTCTGCACATCATCTGTGGGAGAAAGCTATCAGGCCATACAGGCTGCCACACCTCTGGATAGAGAAACAGTGATTCAAGATGAACCAGGGCAATGAGAACTTCTGTCCAAATCAGTGCAAAAGAATCACAGCAGAGGAGGATGGATTTTCATCCAGAGCATCATACTTGGAACCACCCATAGCCCTCACTATAACAGGGAAAAACCATCCTGGGGGACTCAGGCTTCAAGAGGAAAGCAGGTTCTATGGGAGTTGGGGAGGGTGGACGCCTACAGCCCTGACTTCTCAGATTGTCTGTGTCCAGGACTAAGTCCAGCTTGGGCTGTAGCCTCCCTGGAGATCTCCCTCAGGAATTGTGACCTGTGTGGCCCTACCTAACAATAGGCCTTACTCACTAAAATTCCATGACAGCATTGGCCCATGATGTCAGGTCCAAGGATGAGGTTTAAGAAAAAAAGCTATCATCCCTTTTGCAAAGAAACAAAAAGTCCCTCCTGGATTTCTTTTTGGGTTAAAGTTGTTTCTATTTTTAGTATAATTTTTTGACCCCAGCCAAGAAGACTGAAAAAAATTTCATTCGTATAGATTATATGTTATTGTACCAGAATGTCAGCAGAAAAGAAGATTTTTAGGTAAATGACTGAAAAAAGAAAGGAAATATACTTGAAATCTCTGTTCGGGTTCCCTTGTCATCAAACCAGGCCTTTTTTCTACTCATCAAAAAGCTTAATGTGTTCTGGGGGATTGCAAGTCATTTCCGAGCTCAACCAGGTCATCTTCCCAGCAGTTAAATCCACCCCCCCCCCCCCCCCGCAACATCTTCTCCCACCCCCATCCCCACCCCATCACTCCCCAGGGAGTTTGTATGAAATGTGGACTTTGGTTTGTTTCCGGTCAGACCTCCCCCTGCCCCCAAACTTGTACTTGATGTTCCCTTCCCTGATGGAAAAATTGGCCCCCTCAGTCCACTCTGCTGATCCTGCCCCCAGTTTGGGTTCTTCTCTTTGGGATTAATCCATCCTCAATATTTTTTTCTTCTTAAATCCCTCCTTATAACCTCTAGTGGCATAGTCAGTGGATGGACAAAGATTTAAGCAGGTTCAGGTCCTGACCCTCAGCTTTCTTTCCCTGAGAGGGAATCTTCAGGGATACAAGGGTGTCTGGGATACAGACAGGGTCTCCATTACGTGAGCACGGCATGTGAAACCTTGAACTTCTACCTGGTGATTTCCAGGCTTGCTTCCGTCACCCCTAAAGCCACTTGCCCATGTCCAGACCTGTTGGTTTAAAGGGTGTGTGGGGGCAGCTAGGTGGCACAGTGGATAGCACTGGGGCCTCGGAGTCAGGGGGACTTGAGTTCAAATCCAGCCTCATACACTTGACACCTACTAGCTGTGTGACCCTGGGCATGTCGCTTAACCACAATTGCCTCAGGAAAGAAAAAAAAAACCCTAAAGGTTTGTGTGGTCATGGTGGTGGTGGCTGGGGTCCTCCACAATTGTGTGTTTGTGGATTATTTTTTCTCCTCTTGAATTCATTTGGTCAGGAATTCTTGGAAGGCTTTATTGTTCTGGGTGGGGAGATAGGGGAAGGCTTCTCCTAGACTCGTGAGAAGGTTCGGAGTACAACAGGTGACTGGAACGAATGTGAAACAGCTTCTACAGGAGATGGGGGTGGGCGGGGCAGAAGTGTTGGGGGGTGCAGTTGGTCATTCAGAAAGTGTTGCATAAGCAGGGGTGGGGGAGGTGAGGCTCGAGGTTGGTAGGGCAGAATGGCCGAGAAGAAGGGTGGGGGAGGATACAGTGGGGAGGATGGAAGCCTGAATACACCTTGCCCAGACATCCTCCTCTCCCCTCCTGATTGCCACAATCCCAGGTACAGCTGCTCCTTGACTTCGAGGGGCCATGTTCTGCAAACCCTCAGAGCAGAGGCATGTCCTGGGCATTCCCGACGTGTTAGCCGCTGGGGAGTCAAGGAAGGGAGATGCGGGGCGGGGGGGAAGACAAGATGAATACCTGAGTGCCCACCAGATCCAGGCAAGATGGCATGGGAAGCTATGTCAGGGGAGAAGGAGGCACTAACATTCACTGGCACCTGGGCAATCAGGCTTCAGGAAGGTGGTACCTGGGCAGAAACATGACAAAAGTCAGGACATGATTCTACAGCTTCTTCACCATCATGTAGACCAATCCCCTGCCCTAACCCTGCCCCCCCCCACATCCACATTTCCCAGCTTGTATATTTGCACACTGAGGGCTGAGGGATAGGGGACAAGGCTGTGATGATGTTCTCCTCCTGGAAAATGAGTATTTAACTTGGTGGAAGGATAGGAGGATGTGCTGGTTAGGAGGGGAAGCCATCTCCTCTCCCAGCTACTCCAGAGACTGTGGAGGTAATCACATGATTGGTTACAAGGGGGGGAAAGGGGAGAGAGCAGTGAATTTCAGGCGTTTACTCAGTGTATTATTCTGGAAATAAAATTCTCATCAAAAAGTAAGTCCAAAGAGAGGCTTAGAGATTATAGGCTTTCCAGGATAATTGGGTGTCTCAGTGAAACCTGGCTTGAACCTCTCTATTCTATGGAGATGAGGTGGCAGTGTCATCTGGTTGTCCTCAAAGATACAGGGGACCAAACGAGTTTAGATACCAGGTGGGAAATAAAGGAAGTCATCCCCATATAAATCAAATAAAGACATGGATCTCCCTTGGGTGACCAGGTGGGCATCTGGAGTCAAACCATAAGGTCCACAATGACTACATGGATGCAGGGGTATATTGGAGACTTCTGATAGTTCCCATCAAGTCACTCCTTGGAACAAACCCTTACTTCACTGTGGTCCTAAGCCTTGCTGATTCCCTTAGAAACACATCTTATCTTTCCCCAAAAATAGAGACAAACTTACCTTTCAATCACTATATTATTTGGTCTGCTGAAGTGGGGCCTATGACAGATGTGTGAGATGATGAAGGATAAAGAAATGTGCTTGACTTGCTCAGCCAGTGTCATGGAGTGGTCCCTTGGGCTCCCTTCCCCTTGCTGCCTGGCATTGGGGGGCAGCTCTGCTTCATCAAAAGGACAGTTGCCAGGAGCATATGGAGCCAAGCCTCCTTTTAGAAACTGTTCATCACTGAGCTGTCCCAGAGAAGGTCTGGAGCCATCTTCACAGGCACCTGCAGGAAACAGTCTTTGCCCAGTGGCTGAAATGGCCAAACAGCCTGGTGATCTAGGCCTCCTTTTGTGAAGCTTTGATGAGAACCAAGAACCTGACCCAAGGGTGTGGCTATGTGGAGCCCTCTTCTCGAGTGTCTTTGGGATGTCATCTGTGCCAAGAATCACAGCAAAGGAAGGTGGATTTTCAACCACCTGTAGCCGTCAGTATAAAAGTTGAAAACCATCCTCGGGGACTCAGGTTTCAAGGGGACAGAGGGTTCTGTGAGGGTTGGGGAAGGTGGAGGCCTATAGCCCTGACTTCTCAGATTGTCTATGTCCAGGACTAAGTCCAGCTTGGGCTATAGCCTCTCTGGAGATTTCCCTCAGGAATTGTGACCTGTGTGGCCCTACCTAAGAAAGGGCCTTACTCACTAAAATTCCATGACAACATGGACCCATGATGTCAGGTCCAGGGACAAGACTTTTAAAAAAAATATTCAACTTTGTTTTCTTGTGGGGGGAGAAAGTTGGTTCTTTGTTTTTACCCCTATTTTTTTTACCCCAAACAGGAAGTCTTAAAGAAATTTTATTGACTAACATTATATGTTGTCATTCAAAAACAACAGCAGAAAAGATTTTTAGGGAAACAATTGAAACAAAAAGGGAAAAAAATTATAATTCAAGTTTTCATAAACTAGGAGGAAGGGAAGAGGGAGGACAGGGGAGGGGGCTCTGTGACAGAGCAGCGGGGTGCCCACCCTGGTCATTTTTCTCAGCCCCCATCACCCAAACTGGCTAGGGGAGGAAGCCGCAGTTCATCCTCCACCTGGAGGTGGGCTCGTGGCTGACATGGAGCTGAGGGGCAGCAGCTGAACTCAGCTTGGGGTTGTGGAGGCGGCCCCTTTACGGAAAAGGAGAGGGGGAGGAGAAAGAGGGGAATGGGGAGGTAGAGGCAGGGGGAAAAGCACGGTAGCTGCAGCAGCATCTACAATCCACCAGCCCCTGAATGGGACTTAAAATTCCTCACAACCCCCAGAGCAGAGGAGGAAAGGGTTTGTCTGCGGCAGGGGCGGGTCTCAGCTTGCTTTCTCCAGACAGGAGGAGACAAAGATCAGGCCTAGAGGGGCGGGGCTTGAGGGCTACCAGGGAGGCAGTGCTTCTGCCCCCCGCTGTTTATGTGTGGGTACCCTATATAAATCTTATGTAATATCAACCTTGCAGAGCCTGGACAAGTGAAAGGCACACCCTCCTTTCTGGCTCATTCTCTACCAAGCAACTTTATATATTTCTTCTAAAACGATTTCAGATTTGGGGTTTTGTTCTCTGCCAACGGCAGACGTCCTGCCACTAGTGAATTGGCATGGTGGAGAGACACCTGGAATTGCAGTCACATGACCTAGACTGAGGTTCTTGCCTTACTCATTGTGTGACCATAGGCAAGCCACTGAAAGTCTCTACATCTCAATTTTCATATCAGTAAAATGGCGGTGAATATAACACCTATGCTAAGTAAATTACAAGGTTCAAATGAGATGTTTGCAAAGTGCTTTTCAAACCATAACACACTAGAGATGTGTTTATTATTGTTATCATTATTGTTGATCTCTGGTAGTTTTTTTGAAGGTGTGTACACATCCTACTATCTATACTTTTCTGTTTGATATCCTTCAGATCATGTCACAGCATTACCATCTTTTTCAAGTGATTAAAAGTAATGGAATATTTACCCATTTGCTGCAGGCTCCATGAACACATCTTAAGGACAATTCCAGATGGAGACAGGGCTGTGAGGATCAAATGATCCTCATGCTGTGATCACATGGTTTTCAGTTCTTCCCCTAGGTTGCTATATGTCGAAAGCTTTTCATCCATGCAGCTTGGAGAATAGGAACACATGGTATGCTATCAAAAACATTGTTCCTGAATTTGTGTGGATCAATGTTATGACTAGAAGATGGAGGTGATAGATTTGTTCAATAACAGGGTTCCAGCTCCATTACAATATATTTTTAAATTCTCAAGGATATCCTGAGATTTCCATTTGTAATATTAACACCTGTCATCTATTCACTTTAGAAAGATATTAAACTTCTGATGGATAATTCCAGCAACCAGTTCATGTTTTGTTATTCATTATGTACCAATATTTTACAACCTGCAATGAAGTGTTGCTCAGTTTCTACCATTTCCTTCCATAATCTATGCTGATTGCTAAATCTAGGCCCCTTAAGAATAATCTTTCTATTATTTCTGCCAACAGTGACCTGATGTGGGACTGTTGGCAGAAACTACCTCCATCTCTATAAACAAACTCACATGGTGAGCATGTATTCAGTGGTTTTGTATACACACATTATTGGTTGAATTCATGTGGAATTTCACCTATGGAGAGCATTGGTATTCCATTTTGGGATCTTTGCTATTTTATTGGATTCCCCCAGAGAATGGGCACTTTCAGATACACTGGACACATCCAGGGGGTAAGAATCTAATTTACATCCTTTTAAAACTTTTACTGTTGTGAAGTGAAGTGTTAAATCTCATTGCTGTAAAAATATTTCTGTCAGTTTTAAACTTGCTTTATATGTGCTTTGACAACATCCCTCAATTCCCTCCCTCCTCTTTCATGAGGAGGTGCTGATCTCTGTGTTTCATTATTAGGTAGGTTTTGGTTAGGATACTTTCCAAATCTGTTTTTGCTGATTTTTGCAGAAATAGGAGAGGACCTTAAGACACTGGATCCTATCTAAGAGGATTGCTACTTTAAGAAGGGCATCTTCTGGGAGGGGGACTGGAAAGCAGGAAAGGCTCCCCCTGATTTGGCAAGCAGAGGGTTCCCAGGGATGGGTGGATGACTGAGAGTTCCAGGCACAATTCTAGCTGAGGTGATATTGGGCTACTGTGGTCCAGGCTGCATAAAGCAAGTGCTCGATGGAGATCCAGTCAAGGTAGATTTTCCTCTCAATAAGGTTTCTAAGCATGCTCAGGAGACACCTGACACTTTCATTTCACCCAGGCAGACTTCCTTTAAGAGGAGAGAAAAGGGATTCTCACCAAAATACAAGGACTTGCTGAAGCCCTTAAACCAGGAGCTAGCTTCTGATTTTGTTGCCACATAAGCATTCTAATATTGATATCCCCACCATTAAGAAAGAGTTCATTTGTTTTCCTTAAAGGGCATCAGTAAGGACACTTTTCAGTTAGGGGATGAGCTCCTGCTATCATGATCAATACCCAAATTCCAGAGTACACACAGATCAAACATACAAGTACATACAAGAGTATCTTGTATCCTGCACCCTTCTAGCAGGACGGGGGCTTCTTGCCATTGGCAGAGATTGCCAAGAATGACACATCACACTCCACTATCTGGAGTTTACCCTTTCAAATGCCTTATACTTTTTCTCCATGCATACACCTAACAAAGATCATGCAGCAGATTCAGCAGATGCCAGCCCTGCTGAAATGGTACAACTCAAATCGGGAATCTGGGCTTCTCAGCATTAAGGCTGGCACAGGTCTAGGAGAAGCAATGGTAAGTCAATCAATGTGAAACACCTCATTGTGGGAACCCTGTAACTGGGTCTTGAAAAATCATACATATGCCCCTCCAAACACACTAGCACTTCCTTGCTTTAGTTCATACATATTCAAGAGCTTTCACCCCAACTCAGTAATGAGTTCAGTAGAAATGGGTTTATGTATATCTCATTTGATTTCATGTAGCAACTGAACACATTATCCCCCTCCTAGTTAGGATCACCACAGTACTGGAAATTTTGCCCTTTTTTTCATGATTCATATTTCCAGTTAGTCTGTACACAATGGAAATTCGGGCAGTAATAGTAAGAATGAACAACCCCAATGTGGAATGAGGCAGGATATGAATATGAGGAAATGTTAGAACCTGATTTTTAAGTAAGGATGCTAGCTAAATGATGTAATTGAGGGGACATAATGTACAAAGAGATTACTTCTTCTGTCACTCCCTTCTTTCAACCTCAGTTGAGGAATTCCACCAGAAACTACTGTATCTGTAGAGAGGCTCTGACATCCGGGCTAGAAGAACATGGTGGGCTCTTTGAAAAGATAATTTACAGATGCCACCTCTATTTGCTTTCCTCTCTCTTCTTAACTCTTTACAGTCCAGCTTCTGCCATCATCATTCAATCACAATTTCTCTCACTGATGTTGCTAACCATCTATGCCAAATTTAATGTCCTTTTCTCAGTACTCACCTTACCTGATCACTTTGCAGCCTTTAACACTGCTATTCACCCTTCTCTTGACATTTTTGTCTTTCTATATTCTTGTGACTTTATTTTCTCCTGGACCTTCTCTTAATCAGCTAATAAACATTTGTTAAGTGGCTATAATATGCCATACAATGTACTAAGCACTGGACATGCAAAGAAATATAAAAGACAGTACCACCCCCAAACACTTCACCATGAGCACTCCTTAGTATCCATAGCTGGATCTTTATCTGGATCATGCCTGGTAACCATGAGTGTCTTACTGAGCTCTGTCCTGGGTTACCTTTCTTTCTATCTTGATACTCTTTTGCTTGGTGCTCTCATCAATTCCCATGGATTCAATTATCATCCCAAAGCAGGTGATTCTCCCATGTACCTTTCCAATCACAACCTCTCTGATGACTTCCATTCTTTCATCTCCAACTTATGTATTGCACATATCCAACTGGATGTCCTGCAAACATTTTAAATTCAATGTGTCCAAAAGTGAAATCTTTCTATCTCCCTAAACTCAACAATCTTCCCTTTAAAAAGTATTTATTACTAGAAGTGACCGGGGCACGTTTGTTCGCTCGTTCTCTCTCGGTTTCTGTTGCCTTCTCCCTCCCTCTCTCCTCTCATCTCCTCTCCCTCCCACGGTCAGCCCGTCGCTTCAGGCAGTTGGCGGTGATGTGCCCTCATCTTCTCGTTGCTGGGGTGCACTCCATCCTTTAGTATCCCTGTTGAGTATCTATCTGAAAAGCTCAGTTCCATTTTATCTGTCACATAAGAGCATCCCGAAGTTACTCTTATATGTGGACAACTTGTTAAGAGATGCAGTGAAGAGAGTGAGGAAGCCAGCCAGTCTGTTTGGAAGATACCTTGGACAGAACAAGGCACAACTGTGCAACCATCACGCCCAAGTTTTACTGTGATTACCGTGACACGTACCTCACTCATGATGCTCTATCTGTGAGGAAGATGCACTGCAGCGGGAGGAAACTCAAAGAAAATGTGAGAGACTATTATCAAAAATGGATGGAAGAACAAGCCCAGAGTCTGATTGATAAAACAACCACTGTGTTTCAGCAAGGAAGAATTCCTCCCAACCTATTCTCTGCTTCTCCACTAGGAGGGTCTATGATCCCACCTCCTTACCCTAGTATGATGGGACCCACCCTCATGGAATGATGCCTGTGGGGCCACCTCCTGGCCTGAGGATGCCCATGGGAGGCCACATGCCTATGATGCCTGGCCCTCCAATGATGAGGCCCCTTCCTTATCCCATGATGGTGCCCATCCACCCAGCAATGCCCAGACCAGACAGATAAAGTGGAGAGAATATAAAGAAACCCATTTCTCAGTTTTCTATTCTTTGTTCTATTTCACCAGAACATCATGGTGCTGGGTCTCATACATGGGTTCCCCCCCCCTTCCCTTTTTAAAATGTTGGCAGTCTTTTACATCACGGTCACTTTTCTATAATTTCCCCCCATCTCCCACCCCCGTATATCCCTCCATCCTTCCCCAGTGTATCCCTCCCCTGTGATAAATAAGCACAGTGAAAAGAAAAATCAACATAATGGGACGGGTCTAAAATTTATTCCTTCTTCTGCATCTATACTTTAACATCTCTCTGCCAAAGGAAAGGAAACATACTTTACCAGCCCCGTGAAGTCACAGTTGCATAATGAATTGATCAGAATTTTCAAGTCTGTCAGTGTTGTGTTTCTTTATATTGTGGTGGTTGTGTAAATTGTTTTCTTGTTTCTGCTTACTTTCCCTCTCCCATTAGTACATACAAGCCTTTCCAAATTTCTGACTTCTTCATATGCATATCTTTGTAGCACAGTAATAGTCTATTGTTTTCATATCCCATAGGTTGTTCATTTGATGTTTCTCATTTGATGAGTATTGTTTGCTTGCAGTTCTTTGCTGTTACAAAGAGCGCTGCTATGGATATTTTTGTATGTGTAGGACCTTTCCCTCTATCTTTGCCCTTCTTGGGTTATAAACCAATAGTGGCATCACTGAGTCAAAGATATGTGTGTTTTATTGACTTTTAAGAGTAATTCCAAATCACTTTTCAGAACTGTTGGACAAATTCACAGCTCCACCAAAGGTTCATTAGTGTGCTTATCTTTCCACAGTCCTTCCAACTTTGACCATTTTCATCTTTTGTCATCTTTCTCAATCTTATGGGTGTAAAGTGATGCTTCAGAATTGTTTTTGATTTGCATTCTTTTTAGAATGTTAGAGCATTTTGTCATGATTGTTGATAGCTTGCAGTTTTTCTTTTTGCAAACTGCCCCAGGGGTAGTTTCCAAACCTGTAAGAAGACTTCCTACTTCTTGTCAAAGAAGAAACAATTTAAAAAGGAAGAGTGGGACAGAAGTGCAGCTTATAGCTTGTATTTGTATTGTGACATATAAAAATAAAAGTATGGATTGTTGTAGCATTTAAAAAATATTTATTACTGTTGAAGGTACCACCATCTTCCCAGGCCCCCAGGACCACAACATAAGCATCATCCTTCACTCTTGACCTTCTCACCACTCCCTAAACCAACATGTTGCCAAGAGCTCTTAATTTTACCTTTGGAACATATGCCTTCTTGTCTCCCCTGCCAGTGCCACCACCTTGGAACAGGCTCTCATCAATTCACACAATTGACAATTGAAACAGCCTTCTGGTTGGAATCTCCATATCCAGCACACCCCCATTGCAGTCTGTCCTACACTCAGCCCTTAAAATCATCTTCCTAAAATACAGGTCTGACAATGTGCCCTCCCTCCCATGCTTTTCTACTCAATCAAATCTGGTGGCTCCCTATCAACTCAGGATCAAATATAAAATCTACTCTAGCATTCAAAGCCTTTCATAAACTACCCATCCTCACCTTTCCATTTCCTTACACGTTATGCACTCTTGTTGAACCCTCCTCACCTCTAAGATGTACTCTTCACTCCAGCAACACTGGTCTCCTTGCTGTTCCTAGCACAAGATCCTCCATCTCCCAAATTTGGCAGTTTTCTTTCAGCGGCTGTCCCATACACCTGAAACATTCTCCCTCCTCATCTCTGCCACCTGACTTCTCTGATGTTCTTCAAATCTCAGCTAAAATCCCAACATCTCTATGAAGCTTTTCCCTTTACCACAAATTTTTCCTGTATATGGCTTGTTTGTTCACTATTGTTTGACTGTTGACTCCTCCATCAGTCTGTGAGCTCCTTGAGAGCCAGAGACTGTCTTACAATTCTTCATATTTCAAGTGTAGCACAGAGCCTGGCACATAGGACGCAGCTTGAAAGTGTCTATTTGCTGAATGGAACCTGAACGGCTGCTGTTTCTTCTGATGTTTCCTAAAAGCATAAGTCCCAAGGACGGGCAGTCAGGATACCTCAAAGTTGATGGGTTTCTGAAGGCTGCTCAAGCCCTCATACTCTTCCCTGGCACACTGCTCTGATAACCAGATGTCATTTTCTATGAAGACAAGATGAGCTATGTCCAGAGAAGCTGTGTCACTATATTGGTGTTGTATTTCTTCACTGTGTTAATCCAAAGTAAACCTGCTACTGTTAACTGTCCAATAAATTCCCAGTACTTCATTTCATCCCATCACTGACCCTGAATTGAGAGATTACTGGCACTCAAGCCTCCTCTAATGGCCTGGCTCAAGAGAGATACTCAGAGACTTCTGGATAGACTGATCCTATACAAAGGAGGCCTCCTCTGGAATGCAGGGCCAAAACTTTTCTTGTTTGATAGAATCAGAAAGAAGAAAAATCATGCCAGTTATATACATTAAAGAATTGGGAGAATTGGGAAAACCATTCCTGTGTTCAAAAAATTTGAGGAAGATCACAGTTGTCAATCAAGAATGTCTGACTTGGGCAGTTCCTTTTTTATTGGATTTTAAGTCACATTGCTTTAGAGCAGAAACCATTTGTTGAATACTTTCTATATGTTCAGCATAATGTGAATCTGTGCAGAGGAGTGGTGGGGGAAGAATGAGGAAGGGTGAACAACTAGGGGAGCAACACCCCTGGGGCAAGTTCCAGAACTAGATGGGCTGGCTTTGTTCTCTTTCTAATTTCCCTTCTTTCCCTTTGAATCACAAAGGGCAGGTCCACCAAATTAGACACCCCTTTGGGAAAATAACATTGAATACACAAACATGTATTTATGGGGTGCAAAAAGTGGAAATGGGGATTACCAATGGGGCTATGTAGTACAGTGCTTAGTACAGTGCTTTGCACATAGTAAGTGCTTACCAAGTGCTTTTTCATTCATTGATCCATTCATTCATTTATTCATTCATTCATTCATGCCCAGCAGTACAGAGTTCTCTTTGAATATATGATGAGTTTGAGGTATTTATGTAATCAATAGCTTCCACCAATTTGAAATCTAAAGGCAACGTCAAAAACATCATGAAAATGCAAATAGGACGAGAACTTGTGAATATGGAGTTGCCATAACAACCCTCTCAGTGACTATTTTGCAGATCATAGAAATAGTACCTGGCAATTGCCATTCAGGACATGCTGTGATTGCTTCAGGACGTCTGCTAACTGTTTTAGACAGTAGTGGCAATTGCCTTTGAAAGGAAATTGAGGGAGAGATGGGAGACAGCATGCGCCAGACAAGTCAATACATTGCCACCTTGTCCAGCATCTCCCCACAGACCCAGATGAAGACAGAGCCATGTCCTGAACCCCAGGGGCTTAGAAATAACAGGCACCTCCCCAGGCTACCAGACCTGCTTCAAGCCCAGCCTGCACAGAGATCATGGAAAGGAGAAATAGTTGCAAAGACAGAGCCCACCTTTTTCATCACTACCAGTACCAAGTGCTGACCAACTCTCACCAATACACACAAAAGCAGCACTCAAGAGTCCTTGGAGTGGCAGCATTCTGGAGAGCCTCCAGCCTGCTTCCAGCCCATCTCTCACAGCCAGCAGTTGGGTAAAAAACTCCTGCAGAGAAGGAACCAGTCAACTTCCCTAAAATTCCAACCAGTTGCCCTTCAAGGGGCAGGCAAGCCATACTAGCTCAAGAAGCAAAGCAACCTGAGGGAGGGATAGGAGGTAGCCTAGGCTTCATTATACTTTGGGATTCTTCTAATCAATCTGAGATGGGTGTTTCTGACATCAGTTCTAAATCTCTCTTTCTGCATGATTCACCAATTACTCTGATCCCTGACCTCTGTCTAATCCATTTGATAAGTGCTTATCCTTTATACACCTGAATAAACTGCAGGGTAGCCATCCTTCAGCACCTCATGCCTAGACTACTACAATGGGTATTGGTTGGTCTTCCTGCCACAAGTCTCTGCCCACTGTAGTCCATCCTCCACACTCCTGCCAAAGGTATCTCTGTAACACACAGGTCTGACCATGTCACCACTCAGTCCCCCACTCGATATATTCCAGTGGTTTCCTATCACCTAAAGGCTCAAATATAAAACCCTTTTGGTCACTCAAAACCTATCTCAACCTGCTCCCATCTCTGCATTCTTCTTACACCCTACACTCTCCCTCCAGATAGTCTGGGATCCAGTGACACCCTCCTCCTGCCTGGTCTTTGCACAAGACACTCCATCTCCCAACTCTAGGCGATTTCCACTGGCTGTCCCTCTTCCCTGCATAGCTCTTCCTTCTCACATCTGACTCCTGGTTTCCCTGACTTCTTCCAGGTCCCTGTTAGAATCTCACCTTCTTAGGCTGTGTTCAGGGAAGATTAGTACCTCTTGTGTGAGATCTCTGAGCCCTTTGCTTGTCTGCTTTGCTGTCCACCTGATCCACCTATCTCTTACCCATAACTCCAAGAAGCTGTAGCACACACAGCAGCCATGTACCAGTAAACCATTTTAGCACATGGGCAAAATCAGATTGATGGTAACTGAGGGGTCTCCAACCCCTCAGTGAGTTAGGAGATTATCTACCCAAAGCATGTGAAGACTTCCCCTGGTGGAATGGGCTAATGAGAACAATTTGTTCCAAAGACCATTAAGGCACCTGAGGCAGGCACTGTGGAGCACTTAGAGCTTGCTCAGACATTGAAGACGCCAAGGTCATCCACTGCATCTTGAGTCATCACCACTCATCTTCACTCTGCCCCACCACTGGAATGTAATGATGCTGGAAGTGAGGGCGAGGCCTCAATTACATCCAATTTACGCACTAGTCAAAAGACGTTACCAATATTATTTCACCATATTTCCCTATCTCAAAGTCCTGTGGTAACAAGCAAGTGATGAAGCCACAGGTGTGGGTACACTGGGAGCTGTAGTCACAACCCTGCACACAGGCGGCCCAGGCCATAGGGTCATCTTCTCACTGGAAGGAGCAGTGGGATTTGGCAGCCTCCTGGAGTCTGAGCAACCTTTTAAGGATCACACTACTCACCTTCTGGTGTGAGGAAGAGGCTAGAAAAGGTGCCCTCAAATGTGTCTGCTTAGCCAACCCTGGCCTGACTACTGTGGCAGGTGGGGATCCCATCCTGCAGTTGAAGCACAAAAAATGTACAAAACTTCTGCAAAGATGATTTCACTCACCTTCAATAAATGGAATGTGCACATGCTTATAGACACCATAAAATCCAGTAGACCTCAAAGATGACCAGCTCTTGTTGTGAGAGAACTCAGTAGAGATCACATCCAAATAGCAGCCCTGAGTGAAACAAGGCTGTCAAATAAAAGCCAGCTTAGTGAAGTCTGAGCTGTGGCCACAGGGAAGGGAAGTGCTGTGAAGCTGTGTAGGTTCTGCAATCAGAGTTAATCTAGATAGCAAGCTTGAATGAGTACCAAAGGAGTGAATGACAGGCTCACGACAATGTGATTGCCACTTGCAGGAAAACACCAAGCCACCATCATCAGTGCGAATGTTCCCTCCATGAAGAACCATGATGATGTCAAAGAAAAATTTTAGGAAGACTTGAAGACCCTTATCATCAGTGTGCCAAAAGAGGACAACATTATAATTCTGGGTGACTTTAATGCTAGAGTAGGCTCAGACTACTGGACATGGCAGGGAGTCCTCGGGAGGTTTTACTCCTGAAAACTTGTGCATCTCATAACCTTCTCATCACCAACACTGTCTTCCATTTACCTAAATACAATAAAAATTTGTGGATGCACCCTCACAGCAAACATTAGTATTTAATAGACTCAGAGGTTCCCAAACTTATTGAGCCTACTGTCCCCTTTTAAAAAAAAAATTACTCAGCACTTCCCTGGAAAGGTATTTTCTTTAACCCTTTAAGAATTTTTTTTTTAATTTGCACTGTGCTTAGTCCTGCACATACTAAAAGAGACAAAAGACTGCCCCTGCCCTCAAGGACCTTTCTGTATAAAGGGAAAGATTATGACTTATGGTCTAATAGAGGATCTTATACTTTAAATGGGGATCTTACAGGCTAGTGGAGGAGTTTTTGGTCTAATATTAGAGACAAACACAGGAAAATGGAAATTATGGAATACATATCCATCAGGTTTCCAAGATGGCCATCTTGGAAAGATCTAGTTCGTGGCAGATTATTAAATAAGTCGCGATTTAAATGTGGGTGGCTGTTACCCCGGTGTCTTCCTAGCTCTGGTGAAAAACGGTTTTCCATCCTTGTGACCAACCTGTAAATTGAATGTTACTCAGGCAGTCTGAAGCTCCTTAAAATGAACCTTCAGATTTGGCCTCTCGGTGGTAAAGTGAATAGATCGCTGGGTTCAAGATTTGGCCTCAGACACTAGCTGTGTGATCCAGGACAAGTCACTTAACCTCTGTCAGCCTCCGTTTCCTCAACTGTAAAATGAGAATAATAACAGCACCTGCCTTGCAGGGTTATTGTAAGGATCGACCGAGATATTTGTTTAAAAAAAAAAAAAGGATCAGCTTTGCACAAGTGCCTTGCCCATAGTAGGAGCTATATAAATGCTTATTCCCTTATTCTCTTCCCTTCCCCATAAAAACCAGTATTTCCAATTTACTCTTTACTAAGCCTTTTTGATTTTTGAGATCATGCATGATTGAGAAACAAACCTGGGAGGTTAGAAGTATCTGGTGTGGGGTTCCTTAACCCACAAATTCAACATGTCTAAAATTGAATTTATCATGGTCTTCTTTTAAGTTCTTATTTCTATTGATACTATTACCATTCTCTTAGGATAGCCTTCGGGCAGCTAGGTGGTGCAGTGGATTGCGCTCTGGCCTTGGAGTCAGCAGTACCTGAGTTCAAATCCAGCCTCAGACATAAAACACTCACTAGCTGTGTGACCCTGGGCAAGTAACTTAACCCCATTGCCTCATTAAAAAAAAAAGAAAAGAAAAAGTAGAAACAAACTACTCTTGCCAAAAAAAAAAAGGATAGCCTTTAATTTTTCATTCCTCCATTCAACTTGTCTACCAATTGCCAAGTCTTATCTCATAACTCTACCACATAAATTTTGCTTCTGCAGTGAGGGAAGAAGGAAATGGTTCCTGATGTGAGCCCAGAAAGTTAGCAGCATATAAAGAGGATGTGTTAATGTATTAACCTAATTGCAAATAACAAAACAAATCTTTCCTGTTTTTTTTTTTTACAAAGTGTGAATAGCATTGGTAGGCTGAACATTGGCTATGCCTAGGTGGCTTTTAAGAAGCTATCTGCCAGCCCCACTAGCCCAGAGTTAAGCTCCAGAGAAGACCACATCCAGTGGACCTGGGTGACCTGCCCAGTGAAGATGCTTTGGGGGAACAGGGAGAGGAAGATACCACAAGAAGGGCCCTATGTTTCAGAGAGAACCTGCCTTGGCCCACTTGTGTTCCCTAATGTGTGCCTTACTACTACTGGACTCTAAGTTGTGCCTACTGCTTCCACTGACTGTGTACTCCTGGGAGAGGGCACCTCATTTATGGGGAGGGTCAATGTTTTGTAGCTATTATTTTTAACATGCCATCTTAGTAAATGCCTTGGCTTCGAGCTAAATGACTGTTAAAGTCATAAAGCTCACTAATGGGGGCTTTTGAGCTAAAGTTTTAGGAGTGAAGACCCAGAGGGTGCCTTAGATCCCTGGAGATACTCACTCCTACCCCCACCCCTCAGGGCTCCCAATCTACTACTCTTTGAGTGCTAAATTAAGGAGGTAGTCCAAAGGAGGACTACACTTAAGTATCCTCCTTTGTACTTCTCCTCATCCTAGATCAGGCTTTCATACTAACTCTAACCTAATTGACTTCCCTGCCTCAATAAATTTATCGACAAACATTTAATAAGCACCTACTGCATTACAGGTACTGTGCTAGGCACTGGAGGTATCAAGACAGAAATTAAACATTCCCTGTCCTCAAGGAGTTTATATTTTATTGGGGGAAATGGTGTACACAGATATACACATGTGCCCCTATACAATAATAAATAAATACAAGGTCATTTGAGGGAGAGGTACTATCAATCAATAAGCATTTATTAAACTGGTACTATGTGCTAATCAGCAGGGATACAAAGACAAAAATGAAACTTCCTGCCCTCAAGGAACTCGTGTGCTATCATGGAAGACAGCATACATTTTAAAGTATATTCAAAATAAAATCAATGTCATGTGTGGGGGGAAGGTCACTGGCAGCAGTTGGGGAAATCAGAAAAGGCTTCGTGGAGAAAGTGACATTTCAGCCAAATTATGTCCCTCATAATTTGTCCCTCATTCTGGGCAAGGACGACAGCCAGTGCAAAGTCACAAATATGGGCCGTGGAGTTTTGTGTGTGAGAAACAGCAAGAAAGCCAGGTTGACTGGACCCCAAACTAGGAGAAAGAGAGAAATGTAGAATGAGGCTGGAAAGGTAGGTTGGAGCCAGGTTGTGAAGGTCTTTAAATACCAGAGGAGTTTATATCTGAACTTAGAGGTAATAAGGAGCCATTGTATATGGAGTAGGGAGTGATATGGGCAGACATGCTTTTTAGGTTAACTCTCTTTGGCAACGTTGTGGAGGATAGATTGGAGAGAGGAGTGACTGGATGCAAGAGACCAATTAGGATACTGTTTCAGCAGTCCAGAAGAGTTAAGGGGCACTTGTGGTGTCTGGAGAGAGTAGACGGGTGAGAGACACTTACCTACTGATTGAAATACAGGGGGTAAAGGAAATGATTAGATAAGTAGGGACTTTTAAAGTTGCAAACCTGGGTGACTGGAATGATAGTTGTGCTCTCTACAGAAATAGGGAAGTTTGGAAAAGAGGTGGGTTTAGGGGAAAATATAATGGATTTGTTATTGGACATTCAGGTTTGGATACATTGCATTTGTGCTGCCTGCAGGACATGCAATTGGAAATGGCCAGCACACAATTGGTAATACAGGACTAGTGGTCAGGAAAGAAATAAGGTCATATATAAAGATCCTGGAGTTACCTGCATAAATATGATCATTCAACGCATTTTCTACAACTCTGCCAAAGTAGTCTTGCTAATATATGTCTGACCACATTCCTCTGCCCAAACAGTGGCTCTCCATTATGTGCAGACTAAAAATGCCCATTCCTTAGGCTATCATTCAAGGTCTTCCATAGTCTGGCACTTTCCAATCTTTCCAGCCTCATTTCACACTACTCCCCTTCAGCTAAATTGGGCTTGCTTGCAGTATTATTGAGAGGATCAAATGAAACAATATATGTAAAAATGCTTTACAAACCTTAATATACTGTATGGAAACTAGTTATTATCATTGTTATCATTACTTTTATCCTGCCTTTTTTTCCCCTCTCTTACATGCCAACCAACTTCTGCAAATTTTCAGATTGAAATTCTTCCCATTCCTTCAAGGCCTAGTTTCCCATGTTACTGATTTTTCTGGGCTAACCATACTTCCTATCAAAATTTTCCTGGCCACTGTCCTTTCCATGTGATTTTAAGGGATCAGAAATAATCTGATCAGTAAATTTGAATTTAGGTGATAATGAGAATAATGGCTTATTGTGTTATCCTCCCCAGGTAATAAAAGGATTTTAAATGGGGCTTTTGTTGTTTCAAATATCTGAGACAGAAATTTCTGGAGCCTCTTTTGAGCTTCATCGGTACAGGCAGCTACCATCTCTCCACATACTATTATGTGATGAGAAAAGAAAAATGCAAACATGTAAGTAAAATAGGACAAAAGTATGTTAGAAGAGGCAAACTTCCCTAACCTTTGGTTTGAGACTCATTTATAAACTTCATATTCTCCTTATTCCACTGCCACCACCTAGACAGTAAAAGTACTAACAACCTGAGGTCTGCCATATCAAATATAAATGATTAAAAACCTAAGCTGGAGATCAAATAGCAGTAAATGTGGATTGATCAAAAATGTTAGTTATAAAATGGAAAACAAGACTGCCAGAAGGCTAGAAAGTGCCATAGAAATATAAATTATTCTAATCTGATTCTTATGTAATTTTGTAAATAGTTTCCTCCTCTGGATCACTAATAGCACCTGCCTACCTCCCAGTGTTGTTCTGAGGATCAAAGGAGATAGTATTTGTAAAGCACTTAGCACAGTGCCTGGCACATAGTAGGTGCTATATAAATGTCAGCTATCTCATTATTGTTATTATTAAACATAAATTTTGGGAACTAATAAAAAGAAAGAGATGAAGCGTTAAAGTTTTACTTCCATGGTTTTTAGGAAGCCATAAGCTAATAACAATCTGTATTAAACATTTAAGTTTTTAGAAACAGACCATTGTTGTAAGCAGTAATTATTCTTTTGTTACTGTTTTTTGTTTTTTTTCCCCACAAAACTGCAAACTTACTATGCACAACTTGCTATTCCTTTCAAATATACCCACACGGAATTATCATGTAAATTTCCTTTTTTTCTCCTCCCCCCAAAAGATGGCTACCATTAAACACACATAAGTATATATGTGTAAACTTATTCTATAGATACTTCTATTCATCAGTTTTTTCTCTGGATGCAGATAGCATCTTTCTTCATATGTTCTTTATATTTAATTTGGGTATTTATAATAGTCAAAATAAGTTATATGTTCAAAGTTGTTCTTAAAATAATATTGTTGTTAATGTATTCTATATTCTCTTGGTTCTGCTCATTTCACTCTTCATTATTTTGTGCAAGTTTTACTAAGATCATTGAGTTCATCATTTCTTTTAGCACAGTAGTATTCCATCACAATCATACACCACAACTTGTTCAGCCATTCCCCAATCGATGGACATCCCTGCATTTTCCGGTTTTTTGTCACCACAAAGAGAACTCCTATAAACATTTTAGAACGTATAGGTCATTTTTCTTTTTTCCCTAATCATCTTTGGAAACAGATCTAGTAATGTTATTGTTGGGTCAAAGTGTATACATAGTTTTATCCTCTTTGGGCATAATTCCAGATTGCTCTCCAAAATGGTTGGATCAGTTTACAATTCCACCAACAATGAATTAGTGTCCCAATTTTTCCGCAGTCCCCTCCAACATTTACTGCTTTCCCCTTCAATCATTTTAGCCAGTCTTCTAGGTGTAAAATGATATCTCAAAGTTCTTTCAATTTATATTTCTCTAATCAATAATGATTTAGAGCATTTTTCCCATATGACTATAAATGGTTTATATGTTCACCTCCTTTGACCATTTATCAATTAGAGAATGACTCGTGTACTCTTATAGATTTGACAAAGTTCTTATATTTTAGATATGAGATCTTTAATAAAGTGTCTATAAATTTTCCCCCAATTTTCTGCTTTCATTCTGATATTGACTACATTTGTTTTATTTGTACAAAACCTTTTTAATTTGATGTAATTGAAATTATCCATTTTATACCTAACTTTTCTCTCTATATCATTTATTCACCTATCGATAAGTCTGATAAGTAATGTGTTCCATGTTCTTCTAATTTTCTTGTAATATCTCTCCTTATATTTAGGTCATATGTCCATTTTGACCTTATCTGGGTAAATGATTTAAGATATTAGTCTATGCCCAGTTTCTGCCATACTGCTTTCCAGTTTTCCCAACAATGTTTTTCCCAAACAATGAATTTTATCCCCAAAGTCTTATTCTTCTTATTTAAATTTTCATCTCTTAAGTCTTTAGTGTTTTTAAAAATATTTTTAATTCCAGAAAATTTAATGTGTGCCCTACCCATGTCAAAAAGTTTTTACAGGTCTAGCACAAACCCCTCTTTTTTTTAAAATTTTTTTACACTACGGTAATTTCCAAGTATATTCCAGGAATCCATCACTTTAAAAAAAGAAGGATTTTTAAAAGAAATATAAGAAAAGCAGTTCTTCAAAACCAACTAATACTTCAGATATGTCTGACAGGATGTGCAATACTCTATACACTTAATTTTACAAATGAAGAAACTTTAGTAAATTTTAAAAGTACAATTCAGCTTTAAATTTTCTATTCTTTTTTGTTCTAGATTCATCACTGTCCACTGCTAAAATAATAATATTTATAATGCTTACCTACCATTCCAAATTCTTTCCTCTTCTCAGTAGGCACCTACAATATTTTTATACACATATTATTTATCTGGACTATAAAGAATCCATTTTTGAATTATGAATTTAATTGGGGAGGGGATGGAGTCAGGGTCTTCCTCTCTCACCCAGGCTGGAAGTGCTGCTGTTGCCAGTGGAGATCAGTGGAAAGCCTTCACCTTCTTTTCGGACCTAGACTGGTGTGCTCCCTCTTTCCAAGGGTCCCCATCATGCCCCCTGACTTAGTGCAGAACCCCCACCCCCACTCCTCATCCACTTTAGCCTTCTTGGAGCTTAAGGAATCTCCATCAGGCAGCCTTGCAAGCCTTTTCCTCCATGCCTGTTTTATTTTTTTTAAATAAAGTTTATTACTTTTAAGTCACTTAGAAAAACATTTTTTAAAATGCATAATGTAATCTCAAATGGGCTAACAAAGTGTCGCCTAAGAGTCCCTGCTAATTAACAAATAGGAACAAAGACTGAATAATTAGTATTTATGCTGTTTGTATGTAAAGGACACTTAGGTGATGGAAGGTGCTTGAAAAGTTTATATCCTTTGAATATTTTAAATAATTGTCCAGAAATATTTTTCACAATAATAATTTATACTACTTCTGAAGAGTTTGTTAAACAAGGTAAACCAGCCCAACTCCTGTCTGCATTATAGGCATGGGGATAGAGACTGCACTTGGGATAATGGGTATAAGGAGTTCCCTGTGAAAAAGCCGCTCTACCAAGGCACTCTCAGTTAAATTGTCAAGGATACTCTTTAATGTAGTTTTACTATATCATCATTCTTGAAAATAAATCTTTAATTGATTTGTGTAGAACAATTCTCTGACTTTGTAATAAACACTAAATAAACCTCATTTTGTGAACAGAAAAATTGAGGCATGGAAGACTTTTTCTATATATTTTTCAGTTAAGTGAGAAAGGTAGCATTTGAGAGATCTGGGAATTGAGTCTAAAAATGATAACTAATAATAGCTCATATTTATATACTGTTTTACAGTTTACAATGTGCCTTTTTCACAATTACCCTGTGAACAACCAACAAAAAAGTGAAAATTTCCCTGAAGCCAATGATTTTTGTAACACATAACTAAAATATCAGTTGTTATATTGAATTTATTCACACAAGTTTGTGTATAGACACAGCTTAAGTGCCTTGACAGAGAACTTCAATCAGCAAGCATTTAAGGGCCTACTATGTGCCTTTTACTGTGCTAAGCACAGGGGATATAAAGGCAAAAAGCTAAAATATTTCCAGCAGTGGCTTTAGGAAAATGCTTTGGACCAAACAACTCTAAAATTCAGCTGTGGAATTTGAAGTCCCTTTTGAATAATGAATAATTCTAACATTTTAAAATTTAGCAGATTGACAGAAATTAAACTTTTGTCTTCAGTTAAGGTCTTACCAGTTTTAGATAACTTGTTAAACTTCAGTCAGAATGAATGCAAATGAAGCATATTTTAGTTTGAAACCAAGTTTAGCTATTTTCTACATTATAAGTTTTTTTTTTTCCCTCCTTAGATCATCAAACCAAAAATCTTTATCACACACTCTTCTAGGAAAACTTAAACCTTGAAAATATATAGTGCATCAGTGTTATCCTGCCTCCAATTATTATTTCTTGAATTTCATAATATACTTCAGTAATATTTAAAGGATTGTTTTTATGAATTGTTGTGGTCAAAAATTTTGATCATATGATTATGAACCCATCTGAACTTAGGTTGATCCCTGGACAAATGACACCTAGTCCACTAATCTTTGTCGAACTTGGTGTAAAATGTGCCATGTATTCTGATGGTATAACCTTCTGAGAAACTATTTGTTTTCGCATGGTTACAACTTTAATGGAGAATATGTATGTACACATAGATAATTGCTATTCAATGTGTTCCAGGAGTCTTAGTCTTCAAATGACTCATTTGGTTATAAGCCTTCTGCGCAGCTGTTTGAACGTTTTATTTCTTCTGTTTATTTAGGATTTACATCTTGTTTCTTCTAAAAATGTTTATAAAACTAAACACATAAAACAGGAAAACTTTTAACAGAATAATATTAGTCAAAAGGAGTACATAAATAGATGTTAACAGGTATGTGGAATGAGTTTACATTCTATTATGGGGAACACAAACAAATGAATACAGATAAATACAGAGTAATGGACTGTGAGGAAGAGGGGGAGAAGAGACCACTAGCAACTGGAGTATTCAGCAAAGATCTTGTGTAGGAGTTGGCACTGGAGCTGAATCTAGAAAGAAGCTAGGTGAATGAGGAATGCATAACAGGCAGAGAAAACATACTGCAAAGGTTCAGAGGCAGGAGGTAGAATGTCACATATGAGAGCTAAAAGTAAGCCTCAGCACCTGGAACATGCTGTGGGGAGAGGAATGTACAATAAGGCTGCATGGGCAGGCTGGAGCTAGCTTGTGAAGGGCTTTAAATGCCGAATGGAGGAGTTTATACTTTATCCTAAAGAGGAAGCCCGTGGCACTTTCTGAACGGAGGAGCGAAGTGTGCTTTAAGATCAATTAAGCAACTAAGTGGAGAATGGAGTGGAAAGGAAGAGACTTGGAGGCAGAGACACCAATTAGGAAGCTATTGGAATATCTTCTACAAGAAGGGAGGAGTCTAACTGTACTATCAATTAAAGAAGTTCCTCTTACAGGGTCCATTCTTAGGGGAAACAGCCTGAGAAGCAAATGGATGATTCAAAGCACCAGTTTTAAAACACACCTCCATCTGTGATAACCCAGGTAAGAAGGACATTAATCACTACTCTGCCTAATAGGCAAAGATTGAGTAGACATGATTTCAGTGCTGTGAAAATACGTGTTATGTAACTTTTATGTGTTGTCCTAAACAAAAAGTTTAAAAGTTCAGTTCAATTTTAAAAAAATTTATTTATTTATTTTTAGTTTTCAACAATCATTTCCAAAAGCTTTTGAGTTTTAAATTTCTTCCCTCTCCCTCCCTGCCTCCCTCTCCAAGATGGTGTGAAATCTGATATAAGCTCTATATGTACATTCCTATTAAAGTTTCACATTAGTCATGTTGTAAAGAAGAATTAGAACCAAGAAGAGGAACCACCAGAAAGAAGAAACAAAACAAAACAGAAGAAAAAAAAAGAGCAAATAGTATGCTTCGATCTACATTCAGACTCCATAGTTCTTTCTCTGAATGTGGATAGCATTTTCCATCATGAGACTTTTAGAGATGTCTTAGACTTTTGCATTGCTGAGAAGAGCTGTCTATCAACGTTAGCCGTCGTACAACGTGGCTATTACTGTGTACAAAGTTCTCCTGGTTCTGCTCACTTCACTCAGCATCAGTGCATATAAGTCTTTCCAGGTTTTTCTGAAGTCCACCTTTTCATCATTTCTTATAGCGCAATAGTATTCCATTACATTTGTATACCACAGTTTGTTCAGCCATTCCCCAATTGATGGGCATCCCCTCAATTTCCAATTCTTTGCCATCACAGAAAAAGCTGCTATAAATATTTTTCTACATGTTGGTCCTTTCCCCATTTTTATGATCTCTTTGGGATACAGCCTTAGGAGTGACATTGCTGGGTCAAAGGGTATGCGCATTTTTATAGCCCTTTGGGCATAGTTCCAAATTGCTTTCCAAAATGGTTGGATCAGTTCACAACTCCACCAACAATGCATTATTGCATTAATGTTCCAATTTTCTCACATCTTCTCCAACATTTATCATTTTCCTGTTTTGTCACCTTAACCAATCTGATAGGTGTGATGTGGTACCCCAGAGTTGTTTTTATTTGCATTTCTCTAATCAATAATAATTTAGAGCATTTTTTCATATGACTAGAGATAGTTTTAATTTCATCATCTGAAAACTATCTGTTCACATCCTTTGATCATTTATCAATTGGGGAATGACTTATATTCTTATAAAATTGACTTAGTTCTCTATATATTTTAGAAATGAGGCCCTTATGAGAGACACTGGTTGTAAAAATTCTCTGCCAGTTTTCTGCTTCCCTCCTAATCTTGTGTGCATTGGCTTTGTTTGTGCAAAAACTTTTCAATTTAATGTAATCAAAATTATCCATTTCATAATGTTTTCTAACTCTTGTTTGGTCATAAATTCTTCTGTTCTCCATAAATCTGACAAGTAAACTATTCCTTGCTTTCCCAGTTTACTTATAGTATCAGCCTTTATATCTAAATCATGTACCCATTTTGAATTTATTTTGGTATATACTGTAAGATTTTGGTCTATGCTTAGTTTCTGCCATACTCTTTTCCAGTTTTCTCAGTAGTTTTTGTCAAATAGTGAGTTCTTATCCCAGAAGCTGGAGTCTTTCAGTTTATCAAACAGTAGATTACTATAGTCATTGACTACGGTATCTTGTGTACCTAACCTATTGCACTGATCCACCACTCTATTTCTTAGCCAGTACCAAGTAGTTTTGATGATTGCTGCTTTATAATGCAATTTAAGATCTGGAATGGCTAGACCACCTTCCCTAGCATTTCTTTTCATTAGTTCCCTTGATATTCTAGATCTTTTGTTATTCCAAATGAATCTTGTTATTTTTTTTAGCTCTATAAAATAATTTTTGGTAGTTTGATTGGCATGGCACTGAATAAGTAAATTAGCTTAGGTAGAATTGTCATTTTTATTATATTAGCTTGGTCTACCCATGAGCAACCGGTGCTTTTCCAATTATTTATATATGACTTTATTTGTGTGAAAAGTGTTTTGTAATTGTGTTCATATAGTTCCTGGGTTTGTTTCAGTAGGTAGACTCCTAAATATTTTATAATGTCTACAGTAGCTTTAAATAGAATTTCTCTATCTCTTGCTGTTGGGCTTTGTTGGTAATATATAGAAATGTCAATGATTTATGTGGGTTTATTTTATAGCTATTTGTTATTTCAGGTAGTTTTTTACTTGATTCTCTAGGATTCTCTAAATATATCATCATATCACCTGCAAAGAGTGATAGCTTTGTTTCTTCTTTGCCTATTCTAATACCTTCAATTTCTTTTTCTTCTCTGATTGCTAAAGCTAACGTTTCTGGTACCATATTGAACAACAGTGGTGATAAAGGACATCCTTGTTTCACCCCTGATCTTACTGGAAATGCTTCCAGCTTGTCCCCATTACATATGATGCTTGCTGAAGGTTTTAGGTAGATGCTACTTATCATTTTAAGGAAGACTCCATTTATTCCTATGCTCTCTAGTGTTTTTAATAGGAATGGGTGTTGTATTTTGTCAAAAGTTTTTTTCTGTATCTATTGAGATGATCATGTGGTTTCTGTTGGTTTTGTTATTGATATGATCAATTATGCTGATAGTTTTCTTAATATTCAACCAGCTCTGCATTCCTGGTATAAATCCTACCTGGTCATAGTGTATTATTCTCGTGATAAGTTGCTGTAATATTTTTGCTAATATTTTATTTAAAATTTTTGCATCTATATTCATTAGAGAAATTGGTCTATATTCTCTGTTTTGACTCTTCTAGGTTTAGGTATCAGCACCATATTTGTATCACAAAAAGAACTTAATAAGACTCCTTCTTTGCCTATTTTCCCAAATAGTCTATATAGTCTTGGAATTAATTGTCCTTTAAATGTTTGATAGAATTCACCTGTAAATTCCTCCAGCCCTGGAGATTCTTTCCTAGGGAGTTCATCAGTGGCTTGTTCAATTTCTTTTTCTGAGATGGGGTTATGTAAGTATTTTACTTCCTCTTCTGTTAATCTGGGCAATTTATATTTTTGTAAATATGTATTCATTTCACTAAGATTGTCAAATTTGTTGGTATATATTTGGGCAAAATAGTTCCTAATTATTATTTTAATTTCCTCTTCCTTGGTGGTAGCTTCACCCTTTTCATTCTTCATACTAATAATTTGATTTTCTTCTTTCTTTTTTAAAATTAAATTAACCAAAAGTTTATCTATTTTATTGTTTTTTTTTCATAAAACCAGCTCTTAGTTTTATTTATTAGTTCAATAGTTTTCTTAATTTCAATTTTATTAATTTTTCCTTTGGTTTTCAATATTTCTAATTTGGTATTTAATTGAGGATTTTTAAGTTGTCTTTTTTCTAGTTTTTTTTTTTAGTTCTATGCCCAATTCATTGATCTCCTCTTTTTCTATTTTATTTATGTAAGCATTTAGAGATATAAAACTTCCCCTAAGAATTGCTTTTGCTGCATCCCATAAGTTTTGGTATATTGTCTCATTATTGTCATTCTCTTGAATGAAATTGTTAATTGTTTCTACGATTTGTTGTTTGGCCCAATCATTTTTTAGGATTAGATTATTTAGTTTCCAATTATTTTTTAATCTATCTTTCCATGGCCCTTTATTACATATAATTTTTTATCACATCATGATCTGAAAAGGATGCATTTAATATTTCTGCCTTTGTGCATTGGA
This sequence comes from Vombatus ursinus, assembly GCF_900497805.2. Classification (NCBI taxonomy): domain Eukaryota; kingdom Metazoa; phylum Chordata; class Mammalia; order Diprotodontia; family Vombatidae; genus Vombatus; species Vombatus ursinus. The sequence goes on along the minus strand of NW_020943787.1, from coordinate 257,028 downwards.
TTGTGAGGTTTTTATGCCCCAGTACATGGTCAATTTTTGTGTATGTGCCATGTACTGCCAAGAAAAAAGTATATTCCTTTCTATCCCCATTCAGGTTTCTCCACAGGTCTATCATACCTAACTTTTCTAATGTTCTATTCACCTCCTTAACATCTTTCTTGTTTATTTTGTGGTTCCAATTATCTAGTTCAGAGAAGGGGAGGTTGAGGTCCTCTACTAGTACAGTTTTGCTGTCTGTTTCTTCCTGTAATTCCCTGAACTTCTCCTCTAAGAATCTGGATGCTATATCATTTGGTGCATATATGTTTAGTAATGATATTACTTCATTGTCTATGGTGCCTTTTAGCAGGATGTAGTTTCCTTCCTTATCTCTTTTGATAAGATCTATTTTTGTTTTTGCTTTGTCTGAGACCAGGATTGCTACCCCTGCTTTTTTTACTTCAGCTGAAGCATAATATATATAATATTCTGCTCCATCCTTTTACCTTTACCCTATGTGTGTCACTCTTTTTCAAATGTGTTTACTGTAAACAACATATTGTAGGATTGTGCTTTTTAATCCATTCTGCTATCCACTTCTGTTTTATGGGAGAGTCCATCCCCTTCACATTCACAGTTATGATTACTATCTGTGTCTTTTTCTCCACCCTTTTCCCCTCCTGTTTATGCTTTACTTTCTTCTTTCTCCTTTCCCACCCTCACTAGTGTTTTGCTTTTGACCACTGCCTCCTTCAGTCCCTCCTCCCTTCCATTAGCCCTTTCCCTTTTCTTCCCTTTTACCCTTACTGCTTCTTCCCTCCCTTCTATCCCCCCTCCCTTTTCGTTCCCCCTTTCCCTCCTACTGCCTATAGGGGAAGTTAGATTTCTATACCTAACTGATTATGTTATTCCCTTCTTGAACCAAATCTGATGAGAGTAAGGTTCAAACTATGCTCATCCCCCTCCCTTCTTTCCTTCTGCTGTAATAGGATTTTGTGTCTTTTTGTGTAATGTAGTTTACCCTTGTCTGCCTCCTCCTTTCTGAGTACATTTTCTTAACTCAGACTAATCCACTTACTTGGATCCATTTAACCCACTTCATTGGATTTTTTTTTCATCATTACATCAAAGTCAACTTATATCCACCCCCTTTATGTATACTCCTTTAACATGGTATAACACTACAGTTCTCAAGAGTTGCAAGTGTCATCTTCCCTTTTAGGGATGTAAAGAGTTTGCCCTTATTAACAACATATTGTATCTCTCTGTCCCATTTACCTTTTTATGTCTCTCTTGAATCTTGTACTTGAAGATGAAAATTTTTGTTGAGCTCTGGTCTTTTTATCAGGAAGGTTTGGAAGTCCCCTATTTTGTTGAATATCCATCTCCTCCCCTGAAAGATCATGCTCATTTTTGCTGGGTAGGTGATCTTTGGCTGCAATCTAAGCTCCTTTGCCTTATGGAATATCATGTTCTACACCCTATGGTCTTTTAATGTAGAAGCTGCAAGGTTCTGTGTAATCTTCACTGTGTTTCCTTGATATTTAAATTGTTTCTTTCTGGCTGCTTGTAGTATTTTCTCTTTGATCTGGTAATTTTGGAATTTGGCTACTATATTCCTTGGTGTTTTCAATTTGAGATCTCTTTCAGGAGGTGAGTGGTAGATTCTTTCTATGGCTATTTTACCTTCTGATTCTAGGGACCTCAGGGCAGTTTTCCTTTATGATTTCCTGAAAGATACTGTCCAGGCCCTTTTTTTCATCGTTATTTTCAGGCAGACCAATAATTTTTAAACTGTCTCTCCTGGATTGATTTTTCAGGTCACTTCTTTTTACCAGTTTTACATTTTCACTTAATTTTTTCATTTTTTTCATTTTTTGTTTCTGCTTGACTGATTCTTGCTCTCTCATAGTCATTAGTTTCCATTTGCCCAATTCTAATTTTTAACAATTTGTTTTCTTCTATTAGATTTTGTACTTCCTTCCCCAATTGGTCAATTGTATTTTTAAGGTATTTGTTTTCTTCAGTGTACTTTTTTTTTCCAGTTGGCCAATTGTGTTTTTTAGGGACTTGTTTTCTTCAGTGTACTTATTTTCCAATTGGCCAATTGTATTTTTTAAGGACTCTTCTACCTCTTTCATTTGACTTTTAAAATCCTTCCTGAGCTCTTCTAAGAAGGCTTTTTGGGCTTCAGACCAGTTCATATTCCCTTTTGAGGATGCAGATGTGGGTTTGTTGACAATGTTGTCCTCTTCAGAATTTCTGTCTTGATATTCACTCTTCTCATAATATGAATTTATGGTATGTTTCTTTTTACTCATGGTGTTTCTTTATTCCCTGGCCTTTAAAGAGATTGCACTCTCCTGCTGGGGAGTAGAGGCCACTGAACCAAGCTTCTTGTGTTGGGAGCCTAGGTCTTGGTCACTGGCTTTGTGTGCTGGGGCCTGTTATGTTGGCAATTGGAGGCTGTAGGGTTCTGGCAGCTTACCTGGCGTTGGGATGGAATCAGCAAGGCTGGAACTTTCAGGCAATTCTAGGTTGCCTGCTTTCCCTTTCCTTTAACTTTCTTCAGCTCCTTTTAGATGGATGTTGCCAGGTGTTTATCTGCCTGTGGCCCCTTGCAGTGCTGCCTCCCTTAGTTCTGCTGAGGCAGTGGGAGGCTCCTTTGCTGTAGAATGCTGAGGCACCTGGTGGTGTTATGAGCTGGTTTTCACCAGTTACCCCACCCTCACTGAGGCACTTGGGGGTCGTGCTGTTGGTGTTTGCCTGCTTGACCACTTGGACTACAGGATCTCCTCCTGGTTGGCAGTTGGAGGCTGTAGGGTTCTGGCAGCTTACCTGGTGTTGGGCTGGAATCAGTAAGGCTGGAACTTTAGGGCAACTCTGGGTTACTTTCTTTAGCTCCTTTCAGAGGAATGCTGCAGGGTGTTTATCCCCCTGGGGCCCTTTGTAGTGCTGCTTCCCTTATTTTTACTGAGGCACTGGAAGACCAATGCCGAGGCACCAGGATTACCTCCTGGTGTGCTCAAGTGGGGCTTTCTGGGAGCTGGCTGGGACACCTCCCTTTTGTACTGCTTCCCTTCCACCAGGGCAAGAGGGGCCTTTCCTGTTAATCCCTCCAGCTACCTGGGCTACTGCACTGCTCCTCCCTCTCTTTTCCGGTTCAGCTGTTCCAGGGTTTTTCTTGGGGTGCTATTTTCTGGGCTTTCAGAGGTTGATAGGGGAGGGTGAGAGTGCTTACTTTTCTACTCTGCCATCTTGGCTCAGAAAAGGATTATTTTGAGAAGAAATCGATGCTCTGAACTAGTTTTAAACCTATGAGGAACTATCCAAATTATAAGACAGTCTACACCTGGGCATATCAGTGGTGGTGGCCCTGTACCATGTTAGAACATTAAAGTGCACGATTTATCATTGTCAACTGGCCAGTCGATATGGCAGTACTGACATCTGTAGAAAAGGGTGAGGTGCAGGTGTACATCCTCTAAAGCTGCCTAAAGCAAAGCGTAATCACATTAACGGAGAATATAGTTACTGGGAACTCATGTTTAGTAAATAAAGCCTCAGAGAGTGAAAGGGGCTCAGCAAAATACCAAACAGATTCTGGGTTTCTTCAAGGCACCTATCAAGACAACTGTGGAGCTCTTTTTCCCTGCACACCACTGCCTCCCCTCCACCCTTTCCATTTTGAACCTCACCATTCGATGGACTCCTACCAGCTAATGAATTAAACTAAATCCTCAGCCTAACACTCAAGGTCCCCCATCCATAGGATCTCTTCCCACATTATTACCTGTCGTGCCCCTTGTGCTAACGCCATAGCCTATACACGAATATTTAATATGCATTTGTGCATGATGATCATCTTTCCATTCCGTGACCATGTCATACTTCACTACTGTTACCTTTTACCCTACCTGAACTGGCCGTGGGCAGGCCCTTCTCCATACAGTCAACCATTTTACCTAGTTCAAGATTTGGCTCAATGCATTGCCCTATAATCATTGCTTTGCTATATTATTCCCTGACCCTAATTCATTATTTGTGTTATTATCCATAACTTATTTAGATTTAGGAGGAGAGGACAGATTGGAAGCTCTTTGAGGGGCAGGACTATGTTTCCTACTTCCTTTTGTTTCTTCCATAAGGCCTGATCTGGTTATGGGAATACAAGTTCTCAGTAAATGCTTATTTGATTGATTCTGCTCTGTTTTATGCTCTTCCATCTATTTTCAATAGCATGGATTTGATATTTGATAGTGTTACCCAGTTCTGCACAGAAAACTGCATGGTTTCAGAGGCTATGGTGGGGACACTGTGGACTCAAAGCATTTCAGAAGTCACTTACTCCTCAATCAGTCTGTTTCCATACAGTCACCAATGAAGCTGATCCTAATTACCATAAAATAAATTGCTTCATACTGGAACATCTTCCATACCACAGATATGTCCCTGTCTTCCCTTGGTTTCCCACAGCCCTCCCTGACAAACCCCTAGAGCCTCCCTCTGTCCATCACTCATTCTTCCCTGCTGTTCAACTTCTCTTAGATCTCTTATCCCGTCTTTCAGTTTTGACCAGAAACAGATATTAAGTATTTCTGGAAAAGTTTCTGCTTCAAAAAGCCACTTCTGATTTTCTGGTAAAGGAAGTCACAGATGTTTTTATCAACAGTTAAAACTGTTGAAGAGACAGAAGCTGCTTGGGAATTTGGAAGCTAATGAGCTACCTAATAATTTATATGGTTAAAAATGTTGAAGGGAAAGAGGGAATGTGATCCATAATAAAAGAGATGTATGCATAAGATTTATTACAGGTCTATCTACAGAGAACGTGGCCCAAATGTTACAGACAATGCTATGCTAAAGGAATCACTTTAGGTTGGTACAGAGATAGTATTTTCTTAAATACAGTTATTCAACCAGCAGGTTCTCCAAATAACAACATTGTCATCTACCCAGAGTTCATCATTGTGTCTCTAAGGATTTCATAGGATACTGCTTTTGTGCAAATCAAAATACACTGTTGTCACTCTTTCCCTTCTCTCAAGATGGCAGACCAAAAAACCTCCAAAGGAAAAGAATGTCAGAAAGGAAAAAAAGAAGAAGAAAAAGTAAAATGTGGCTGAAAAGGTGGTGAAAAAGCTTCAAAAGCATTGCAGTTGCAACCCAGTCCTGGCCTGAGGGATTGGTAGATAATCGAGGTCTGCAATACATTCCCAAAGAGCCATGTACAAGCAGAAATACGGTTCACCAAAAACCTGGATTGAAAGGAAAAAGAGGGACAGCTAGGTGGTGCAGTGGATAGAGCACCAGCGCTGGATTCAGGAGGACTTGAATTCAAATCTGGCCTCAGACACCTAACACTTACTAGCCGCATGACCTTGGGCAAGTCACTTAACCCCATTGCCTAGCCAAATAAATAAATAAATAAATGAGTGAATAAATGAATGAATGAGGACTACTTTAGAAAGAAAGAAAGAGAGAGAAGGTGCCTACTACTCTCTCAAAGTCAATTGGTGGTGATAAGAATGGAGGAACCCATGTCGTAAAGATTCACAAGATGCCAAGGTATTACCCGACTGTGGATGTGCCTAGAAAGCTGCTACATCATGGCAAAAAGCCCTTCAGCCAGCATGTGAGGCGACTTTGAGCTAGCATCACCCTGGGCACGGTTCTGATCATGCTCCCTGACCACCACAGGGGCAAGTGAGTGGTTTTCCTCAAGCAGCTGGTGAGTGGCTTGCTACTGGTGACTGGACTTCTGGCCATCAACAGTGTTCCTCTGAGAAGGACCCATCAGAAATTTGTCATTGCCACCCGTACCAGGGTTAACCTTTTGGGTGTAAAAATTCCAAGTCACCTTACTGATGTTTACTTCAAGAAGAGATTCCATGAACCTATACACCAAGAAGAAGATATTTTTGACACAGAACAAAAAGAAATATGAGATTACAGAGTAGCACAAGGCTGATCAGAAAACAGTGGACTCTCAGATCCTGCCCCAAATCAAGAAAATTCCTTAGCTCTGTGACTACTTGCATTCTGTATGCTCTCTCTCCAACGGAATTTATCCTCACAAACTCGTGTTTTCAATGCCTTGTACAGAACTCTTATTAAAATATTTGGAATAACAAAAATATATAGTTTTCTATGGCATCCCCTCTATTAATTATCAAATGAAGAAACGTGGTTAATTTGGCATTATATGTTCTTAGTAAATCCATGTAGGTTGACTCCCAGGGAGCACCTTCATTTTATCTATTCTGGAATTTTCATAGAAAATGACATCAAATTTATGTGGTTTTTTGAATTCATGTTTATAAAAATTTTATTTTCATTCTGAACTTAAACATCCCAAAAAGGGCTTTTTCATAACCACAGCAAACACAAAAGGAGGACTGCATGTGAAATCGTGCTCTCTATTTCATCCTATTTTTTAAAAAGTATAGAACAATTCCACATGTTACTTTTAAAACTTCCCTGATTCCTATGCTTCCTTCAGTAGTCTGTTCCTGTCTATGCATTTTTAAAATGTTTCAATGGCACCTTTTTTTTTTCCCTAACATCACTATTACTATCTTTCTCTTCCTCTCACCTCTCCTCCCCCATTAAAACCAAAAGAAAAAAAAAACTCATAACAACAAGTATAGTCAAGCAAAAGAAATGCACACAATGGCCATGTCCAAAAGAATTTGTGTCTACACCCTGAGTCCATCACTTCTGTCAGAAGGCACATGACATGCTTCATTCTTATGTCCTCTGATATGAGATAGGATTGGTCACTGCACTGATGAGAGTTCAATCTTTCCAAGTTTTGGTCGTTGGTTTTCTTTTTTTTCCAAACAGTACAATTGTCCTTGTGTAAAACATTCTCCTTGTTCTGTTCATGTCACTTGGCATCAGCTCATGTTACTCAAGATTTTCTGCAATCATTTTACCACTTCTTACAATGTAATACTATTCCATCGCATTCATCATATCACATTTTTATCAGCAATTTCCCAGTTCACAGGCACTCTGTTCTAGTCCTTCTGGCCCCCCTTTTAATCCCCTATTTAGGATCAGTTTGTTCTCCTGATGGCCGTTCTCTCTCGTTGCTCCCTCTCCTTCCCCATCACTGTTTCTCTGTGGAGTTCAATGAATTTCTACATCAAACTGTGTCATATGTTTCACCCTCCTTTGTCCATTTCAGATAAGAAGTTCTTCTAATACCCTTACTTCCACCTTTTCTTCCATATTTGCATACTCTTCTCACATACCCAAATATGAGAAATAACACGTTCTCTTCCTCACCTCTTTTTCCTTTCTACAGTACTATCTTCTTTAACCATTCCTTTTTTCTCCTCTTCTTTAGACTCTCAAAAAGAACCAATCTACCCCCAGGGACCTCTGTTGGTTTTTTTGTGTTTTTTTTAGCTCCCTTTAAGGAACTTTGAAGGCATTAAAAGTTCCAAAGAGGCACTAGCTTCTTTTCTCCCATTAAAATGGAGGAGAAAGAACATAGAGCTATAAAACCATATAGCGCTATCCATCCAACTGCTCAAATAAATGTACCTTTGTAAATTTCTCTGAACTCTTGTGTTTTTATTTCAGAGTTCCGAGTCAACTCTGGGCATTCCCTCAGAAATATTTGAACATCCTTCTATTATATTAAAGGTCCATTTTACCTCTATAGGATTATACTCAGCTTTGCAGGATAAGTTATGTTGGTTATAAGCCTATCTCTTTTTCCTTTTGGAATACTGTATTCCAAGTTTTCCTCTTACTTATAGTATAAGCTACCAGATCTTCTATGATCCTGATAGTGGTTCCTTAGCTTAGCACTTGAGCTGCTTATTTCTAGATGCTTACTATTTTTTTTTCTCTTTTTTGCCTGATGCGAGAGCTCCACATTTGGATGATGAAATTCTGGTACTTTTCCCTTTTTCTTTTCTTTTTTTTTTTAAGACTACTGGGGTTAAGTGACTTGCCCAGGGTCACACAGCTAGTAAGTGTCAAGTGTTTAGTCTGAGGTAACATTTGAACTCAGGTCCTCCTCACTTCAGGGCCGGTGCTTTATCCACTGTGCCACCTAGCTGCCCCTAAGGGACTTTTCCTTTTGAAGTTCCTTGCAAGAATTAATCAGTAGATTCTTTCTAAATTCAATTTGCCCTCTGGGATTTATTAGGTCTGGGCAATTTTAACGGGCATGTATCATTTCAAGATTTCTTAAAATACCGTCTTTAGGTTGTTTTTTTTGTTTGTTTGTTTGTTTTTTTGTTTTTTAATCAGGGTTTTCAGGTATTTGAATGGTTTCTTAAGTCATCTCTCCTTGATCTGTTTTCCAGTTTAACTGTTTTTGAATCATATACTTTACCTTTTCTTCTATTTTAAAAAATCTTTTGGGGCAGTTAGTAGGCTCAGTGGATAGAGCACCAGCCATGCAGTCAGGAGGATCTGAGTTTAAATCTGGCCTCAGACACATAACACTCACTAGCAGTGTGACTCTGGGTAAGTCACTTAACCCCAATTACTTCACCAAAAAAAAAAAAAAGGGAAAGTGGGCCTTGGGATTGCAACCCAGATGAATGAATTGAAGTGTGTGTGTGTGTGTGTGTGTGTGTGTGTGTGTGTGTGTGTGCTCGTGTCTGTGGTGGAGAAGCAGAGAAACACCATTTTATTTTTGGGTCAAAAAGAAACAAGAGCTCTGGGGCCCCAAATGAATCAAAATGGGCCAAATGTTAGCTCATAAAACTAGATAAGGAACTTTTACAGTCTGTGCCCTAGAATCCTTTTATATGCATATTTGATTTCTTGAGCCTTATCATTAATACGCCTATAAAATTATTTTCCCTTATTAATAAGCACCCTAGGAAAAATATGCTTGTGACCTGCTGTGTGCAAGGGCAAAAAAAGGAAAGTAAGATGAGGTGCCAGAATTAGGACATCCAGACACAGCGGCAACAAGTGTCTTGGGGGAGGATTCAGAACCATAGTCATACCTTTAGTTGCTTTAGCTGTTCAGAGTCAGAAATTAGCCATGTGTGTTTAGAGTACAGTACAGTTAACAAGAAAGACCTAGGTAAAAGAAAGAAGTTTGGTTCAGAGAATAAAATGATTTCTGGAAGCTCAATTTTCCATGGAGCCCACAGGCCTTCCCTATAAGTCTATAGTTACAAAAGCTAGCTTTCTGGTTATACTCAGAGATGTCTTCTACATCAAGATCTCCCTAAGCAGTTGATGCCACAGTATGATGGCAAGGATGATCCTAAAATGTCATATATAAAATTTATAATGTTAGATGTAAAAAGAGAAGTCAGAGTGTCTAGGATAGTTTCCTAATCTTAGAGAACAGGTAAAGCACGTATGATTCTACAGAAACATTCTCAGGTAGTATTCTCAAGGGGAGAGAACACAAGTACAACCTGCATACAGTCATTTATAGGGTCTGTGAAAATACAGACAAAAGAGTATTACAAAGGGAGATTAGTTCTTATGTGAACTTATTTTTTTATTTTATTTAAAATTTTCAAAACAAGTAAATTCCTCACATAAGCTCAGAAGACCTGAATTCCATTGCTAGCTCTAGTACCAACCTACTTCATAAACTGAAAAAAACGACTTGATCATCGTTCTCCGTATTCTTGTGAATCATTTGTTTAGAGAAAGAAAAATGACTCTAGTTTTGAAGAAAGATGATGGGCAGAAGGGCAATGGAAACCGAGAGCATGAACAACATTTTTTTTTCCAGCAAATAATATGACTTGGGAACAAGACCCAAGACATGTACGATTTCCTCCTAAAGCTAAAAGGAACAGTGATTTCATTAGTTGTTAGTGTTCCCTCACCAATGAAAATGGCAACTTCTCCTCACCTTAGAAGAAGGTTTTATGAGCTACTGGGGGCTACTGAAGAACTGCAGCTCATCAGTGATACCTGAGAAAGCTCCCTATCAGGTTTGGTAAAAGAATGCACGAAGCCGCAGCATGTTCTCTAGCACAGATGAATGGAGCTTTCTTACTTTGATTTTTTGTTGGTCCCTCTTAATCTCTGCATCCAGTTGCTTCTTTTTTTCATTTTCTTCCCAAAGTCTCTTTTGCAGCTGTGCTTGCTGATATTTCATGTGATCTACATTCTGCTCAAGGTCAGAGGCACGTTTCTCAGTTTTGGCAGACAGCGATGCCAGCTTCTTAGTATCCTGTTGCTTTTTCTGCAAGAGCTGTGATCACATAATACATTGAAAAATACGGATAATGGAAAAACAGGCAGCTGTACCTATCCAATTCTATCAAGAAATCTAAGAGGTCCTTTTCACTAACAAAAGTGAACATTTTTCCTAGACTTAAATGTAATCTATTCCTTATATTTTGATAGATGCACAAAGAGATTAAAACCTAAGAATTTTTATTTTTTCCATTTCCTCTTTCTACTCCTTCCCTTGTAGAACAGGAAAAACCAAGAGTTTCACATAATATACTTATATACATATACAAGGAACAAGAATTCTTTATGTAAATATAGCTTTTCACTAGATTTATGAAAATGGCAGTCAAAAACCAAATGTGAATTTTCAAAAGAGGGAAAGGGGTAATCTTTTCATATAAGGGTTTTCCCCCCTTCAAAAGAAAATTCAGTCCGTCATGATGTAAAAAAGTATTAATGTGAGAGGTCTATACAATCATAATGGTTCTAACAAAAGAACATAGGAAAATGGCAAGGAATGATCATTTTTAAAAAGATTCCTACTATAATTGAAAAAAATCCTATAGATTTTCTCACAAATAAGATCTGCTTTCAGTAAAAATGAAACAAAGTTGCAAATGTAAAAAAAAAAAACTGGAAGTATTTTCTATGAGAATGTTGAAGATCATCCCTGATAATTACTTTACTAATTATTTTAAGTTAAATGATGAAGGAAAGAATGGAAGAAAGGAAGAGAGGAAGGAAGGAAGGAAGGAAGGAAGGAAGGAAGGAAGGAAGGAAGGAAGGAAGGAAGGAAGGAAGGAAGGAAGGAAGGAAGGAAG